>NC_080379.1:120371852-120596584 GCF_014773155.1 Arachis stenosperma
TTTATGGTGACTGAAGGAATTGTCCTTGGGCACAAAATTTTCAAGCAAGGGAATAGAGGTGGATAAGGCAAAGGTAGAGGTAATTGAAAAATTACCACCACCTGCCAATGTTAGGCAATCAGAAGCTTTCTTGGGCATGCAGGATTCTACAGAAGGTTTATAAAGGATTTTTCAAAAATTGCCAAACCTCTAAGTAATCTGCTAGCTGCTGACACTCCATTTATCTTTGATAATGAGTGTCTGCAGGCATTTGAGACCCTGAAGGCTAAGCTGGTCACAGCACCAATTATCTCTGCACCAGATTGGACATTGCCATTTGAATTAATGTGTGATGCCAGTGATCATGCCATTGGTGCAGTGTTGGACAGAGGCATAACAAGCTTTGCACGTCATTTATTATGCCAGCCGTGTTCTAAATGACGCACAAAAGAACTACACAACCACAGCGAAAGAGTTACTTGCAGTGGTTTATGCCATTGACAAGTTTAGATCCTACCTAGTGGGATCAAAGGTGATTGTGTACACTGACCATGCGCTCTTAAATACTTACTCACAAGCAGGATTCAAAACCCAGGCTTATCAGATGGGTGTTGCTTCTGCAAGAGTTGATATAGAGAATATAGACAGAAAAAGGGACAGAAAACCAAGTGGCTGATCATCTGTCCCGAATAGAACCAGTAGCTGGGGCGTCCTTCCCTTCTACTGAGATCTCTGAGACTTTCCCAGATGAGCACTCTTGCCATTCAGGAAGCTCCATGGTTTGCAGATATTGCAAATTATAAAGCTGTGAGGTTCATACCCAAGGAGTACAGCAATGTGCAAAGAAAGAAATTAATTTCAGATGCAAGTACTACCTCTGGGATGAACCATATCTCTTTAAGAGATGTGCTGACGGAGTGATCCGCAGATGTGTACCCAGAGAAGAAGCACGAAAGATCTTATGGCATTGCCATGGATCACATTATGGAGGACATTTTGGAAGTGAGCGAACAGCCACTAAAGTCCTCCAGTGGCTTCTACTGGCCTACTCTCTATAAAGATTCCCGAGAGTTTGTGCGTAACTGTGACAGTTGCCAAAGAGCTGGTAACCTGCCTCATGGATATGCCATGCCTCAACAAGGGATTTAGAGATAGATGTTTGATGTATAGGGAATTGACTTCATGGGGCCATTCCCACCATCATACTCAACACTTACATTCTGGTGGCAGTGGACTATGTATCTAAGTGGGTAGAAGCAATTGCTACACCCACTAATGATACCAAGACCGTGCTGAAATTCCTCCAGAAACACATCTTCAGCAGGTTTGGTGTTCCCAGAGTACTAATTAGTGATGGGGGCACTCATTTCTGCACTGCTACACTCTGCTATGGTTAGACATGGAATTAGCCATAAAGTGGCAACTCCGTATCATCCCAGACAAATGGGCAGCAGAGTCTCTACAGAGAACTAAAAAGAATCCTAGAACGGACTGTGATGGCTCGAAGAAAGGATTGGGCAAAGAGCTTGGATGATGCTCTGTGGGCATACAGAACAGCAAGACTCCTATAGGAACCTCTCCATACCAACTGGTGTATGGGGAAGGCCTGTCATTTGCCTGTGGAACTGGAACATAAAGCCTATTGGGCAACCAGATTCCTAAACATGGATGCTCAGTTAGCTGGTGAGAAAAGACTGCTCCAGCTAAATGAGCTAGAGAGTTCAGACTCAATGCCTTTGAAAATGCAAAAATTTTATAAGGAAAAGGCAAAGAAGTGGCATGACAGAGATTGTCAACCAGAGTCTTGAGCCAGGACAAAAAGTTCTGCTCTTCACTCCAGGCTCAAATTGTTTCCAGGAAAACTCAAATCCCGGTGGAGGGGTCCGTATGTGATTACAGGAGTGTCACCATATGGATATGTTGAGCTTCAGGATATTGATTCTAACAAGAAGTTCATTGTTAACGGACAGAGAATCAAGCACTATCTTGAAGGAAATTTTGAGCAGGAATGCTCAAAATGAGACTTGAGTGATTCTTAGCAGAAGTCCAGCTAAAGACAGTAAAGAAGCGCTTGCTGGGAGGCAACCCAGTCATTAGGAGGGTATATGATTAGTTCTTACAGAGGCAAGTATCAAAAATGAAGGAATTCACAGAGTTACAGAAGGATTCAGCTCAAAAAGCAGAGAAAATGAGCTTACTGGCGAAAAAAAACGCCAATAAGGGGCATTTGGGCGTTAAACGCCAGAATGGGTACCATTCTGGGCGTTTAACGCCAGGAATGGTGCCATTTTGGGCGTTAAACGCCAGAATGGGCACCATTCTGGGCGTTTAACGCCAGGTGTGCAGCATCCTGGGCGTTCTGAAAAACGCCCAGTGACAAAAGATTTCTGGCATTTAACGCCAGCCAGGGCACCTGGCTGGGCGTTAAACGCCCAAAAGGGGTAGCAAATGGGCGTTAAACGCCAGAATGGGTGCCATTCTGGGCGTTTAACGCAGAAAGGTGGGGGGACCACATTTTTTTGTTTCAAATCAATTTTTTTTAAACTTTCCTTTTCTCACCCATACTTTTCTACAAAATCACACTTCAATCATTCATCATTCACTTTCAAATCTTCAAAAAATCAAAACCATTCTTCAAATTTATTCAAATCAATTACAACATGTTCAAAAATTTCACCCTTTTCTCAATTCTGTCCATATCTTCTCAAATCTCCTTCCAAATTTCTCTCTTCTTTTTCGAAAACTCCCCTCCCACCTTATAAATACACGTTTGGCTCCCTCATTCCATCACACCATTCGAATTTCCTCTTCCTCCCCCCTCTCTTCTCTCTTTTCTTTTGCTTGAGGACAAGCAAACCTCTAAGTTTGGTGTGCTTTTCCGTGATCACTAAGCCAAGATTCATCAAGATCATGGCTCCTAAGGGAAAACAAACCAATTTAAGAGGAAAGAAAGAGACTAATCCAAAGAATCTTTGGAATCAAGAGAAGTTCTTAACCAAAGAACATGAAGACCATTATCACAAAATAATGGGTCTGAGGTCAGTGATCCCGGAAGTGAAATTGATCTGAAAGAAGATGAATATCCGGGGATCCAAGAGCAAATTCGAAACAGAGGTTGGGAAGTTCTAACCAATCCTGAGACAAAGGTTGGAAGGAACATGGTTCAGGATTCTACTCAAATCTGTGCTGACAGATAAGCAGAGAATGACTGGAACCGCTTACCATACCTATAGAACCATGGTCAGAGGGAAAGTATATACTTCCATCTGGACAAAATAAGAGAAATCTTCAAGTTGCCTCAACTGCAAGATGATCCTGACTCCTTTAATAGGAGGATGGTGAGAGTAGATAAAGGGTTGGATCAAGTTTTAGAGGACATATGCCTCCCTGGAACTAAGTGGATAACCAATTCTAAGGGTGTCCCTAACCAACTCAAGAGGGGAGACCTCAAACCAATTGCAAGAGGTTGGCTAGACTTTATTGGGCGTTCCATATTGCCCACTAGCAACCGTTCTGAGGTTACTATCAAGAGAGCAGTGATGATTCATTGCATTATGCTTGGAAAAGCAGTGGAGGTGCATCATGTGATTGCTTGTGAGATCTACACAATTGCAAATAAGAATTCCACTGAAGCCAAATTGGCCTACCCAAGCTTGATCTCCTTGCTCTGTAAAGAGGCTGGGGTAAAGATGGGAGTAGATGAGTTCATACCCATTGAACATCCAATCACCAAGAAGTCAATGGAAGGACAAGTGCAAGACAACTCTATCAAGAGGAGGGCGCATGAGTTCCTCCCTGAATTCCCTGAAATTGGCTACTGGGCCAGCCTAGAAGCATCCATTAACAAGTTGCAAGAGACTATGGAGCAACTGAAGGAAGAACAGCAGAATCAGAACTGCATGATCTGCAAATTACTGAAGGAACAAGAGAAGCAGGGGCGTGAAATCCAAGAATTGAAACGCCAAAAGCTCTCCTCTCAAGCTGAGGGAGCATCCACTTCTCAAAATCAAGGTTGTTGAGTCCTAACTCTGTGAAAACCTCTATCATTAGTAGCCTATATTTTTGCGTTTTTTTTATTTTTGTTCTCTATTTTTATTTTTTCTAGTTTAATCTTATATTTAGTTTTGAGTCTTGTTCTTAGCTCATAATTAATAAAATTTAAAGTATTCTGCCTTAAAGTTATGAATGTCCTATGAATCCATCACCTCTCTTAAAAGAAAAATGCTTTAATCACAAAAGAACAAGAAGTACAGGATTTCGAAATTTATCTCTGAAACTAGTTGAATTAGTTTGATGTGGTGACAATACTTTTTGTTTTCTGAATGAATGCTTGAACAGTGCATATGCCTTTTGAATTTGTTGTTTTTAAGAATGTTAAATTTGTTGGCTCTTGAAAGAATGAGGAGAAAGAGAACTGTTATTGAGGATCTGAAAAATCATTAAACTGATTCTTGAAGCAAGAAAAAGCAGTGAAAAAAAAATTTCGAAAAAAAAAAGGGGAGAAAAGAGAAGAAAAAGAAAAAAAGAAGATAAAGTTGTGAACCAAGGCAAAAGAGTGTGCTTAAGAACCTGGACACCTCTAATTGGGGACTCTAGCAAAGCTGAGTCACAATCTAAAAAGGTTCACCCAATTATGTGTCTGTGGCATGTATGTATCCGGTGGTAATACTGGAAGACAGAGTGCTTTGGGCCACAGCCAAGACTCATACACTAGCTATGTTCAAGAATCATTATACTTAACTAGGAGATCAATAACACTATCTGAGTTCTGAGTTCTCATAGATGCCAATCATTCTGAACTTCAAAGGATAGAGTGAGATGCCAAAACTGTTCGGAGGCAAAAAGCTACTAGTCCCGCTCATCTAATTGGAGCTATGTTTCTTTGATTTTGGAGTCTATAGTATTTCTCTTCTTTTTATCCTATTTTGATTTTCAGTTGCTTGGGGACTAGCAACAATTTAAGTTTGGTGTTGTGATGAGCGGATAATTTATACGCTTTTTGGCATTGTTTTTAGTATGTTTTTAGTATCTTTTAGTTAGTTTTTAGTATATTTTTATTAGTTTTTAGTTAAAATTCACTTTTCTGGACTTTACTATGAGTTTGTGTGTTTTTCTGTGATTTCAGGTATTTTCTGGCTGAAATTGAAGGTTCTGAGCAAAAATCTGATCCAGAGACTGAAAAGGACTGCAGATGCTGTTGGATTCTGACCTCCCTGCACTCGAAGTGGATTTTCTGGAGCTACAGAAGCCCAATTGGCGCGCTCTCAACGGCGTTGGAAAGTAGACATCCTGGGCTTTCCAGCAATATATGATAGTCCATACTTTGCCTAAGATTTGATGGCCCAAACCGGCGTTCAAAGTCACCTCAAGAAATTCCAGCGTTAAACGCCGGAACTGGCATAAAACTTGGAGTTAAACGCCCAAACTGGCATGAAAGCTGGCGTTTAACTCCAGAAAAGGTCTCTACACGAAATTGCTTCATTGCTCAGCCCAAGCACACACCAAGTGGGCCCGAAAGTGGATTTTTCTGTCATTTACTCATTTCTGTAAACCTTAGGATACTAGTTTACTATTTATAGGATCTTTTGACATTGTAATCGGGACCGGATGACCTCAGAACACTTTTTACACGTTTCTTGTACCTTCCACAGCATGAGCCTCTAAACCCCATGGTTGGGGGTGAGGAGCTCTGCTGCGTCTTGATGGATTAATGCAATTACTACTGTTTCTTATTCAATCATGCTTGTTTCCATTCTAAGATATCACTTGCTCTTAACCTGGATGAATGTGATGATCTGTGACACTCATCATCATTCTCAACTATGAACATGTGCCTGACAACCACCTCTGTTCTACCTTAGATTAAGTAGATGTCTCTTGGATTCTTTAATCGGAATCTTCGTGGTATAAGCTAGAACTGATGGCGGCATTCAAGAGAGTCCGGAAGGTCTAAACCTTGTCTGTGGTATTCTGAGTAGGACTCAATGATTGAATGACTGTGACGTGCTTCAAACTCCGAAAGGCGGGGCGTTAGTGACAGACGCAAAAGAATCACTGGATTCTATTCCGGCCGGACCGAGAACCGACAGATGATTAGCCTATGCTGTGACAGAGCATCAGGGACGTATTTTCACTGAGAGGATGGGAGGTAGCCACTGACAACGGTGAAACCCTACATACAGCTTGCCATGGAAGGAGCCTTGCGTGTTTGATGAAGATGACAGTAGGAAAGCAGAGATTCGGAAGATGGAGCATCTCCAAAGCCTCAGCCTATTCTCCACTACTGCAGAACAAGTACCTTTTTCATGTTGTTTTGCTTTTTACAATCAATCCTGATAATTTCTGATATCCTGACTAAGATTTACAAGGTAACCATAGCTTGCTTCAAGCCGACAATCTCCGTGGGATCGACCCTTGCTCACGCAAGGTATTACTTGGACGACCCAGTGCACTTGCTGGTTAGTTGTGCGGGATTGCAAAAGTGTTATTGCAATTTCGTGCACCAGCATCCACGAATTCTCTTTACACTTGTCTTTAATTCTTGATTCTTCATTGTTCTTTTGCTTCTCTTTTTCTAACATTTTCCTACAAGAATTATGAAACTAAGGAAATCAAAGTACTAAGAAAAGCCTTGAAATCATATAATTACTAAGCAAAAGTCACAACTTTTCTATAAGAAATGCTAATGAAAAGTGCTTAAGATGCTCACATATCATAACACCAAACTTAAATTCTTGTTTGTCCTAGAGAAAGCAAAGAATCATGGCTTAGTCATCGAGCTTTTCACCCTTAAAATACAAGGGGGATTGGTTGCAATCCAAATTTGATTAGTTTGCCGTTTCACTTATGCACAATTCAACACAATTGGTTATAATCTTTTAAGACCTTTGTCCAGATTAGATTATAGAATCTTTCCTTGAATCATCACCTTGAAGCAAGCTTACTTACTTTATTTTCATAGTTTATTTTCATTGGGTGCTTTGCACCTTGAGCCTAGCCATGACTCTAAATGTTTTGTCTCAAGTTTTGCTCGACACAGAAACACCACAAGCACATAATTAGGGAGCTCTTTGAGCTTATCATGTCCTTTGAACATTCTCCATCATTGGTGCTCAGAGCCTTTAGCTTTCTCCTTTTTTGGGGGGGAGGGGGGAGGGTGCTTTGTACCTTGAACCTAGCCGTGACTCTAAATGCTTTGTTTTCAAGCTTTTTTGCTTGATACATAAGCACTACAAGCACTAGACTAGGATGCTCTTTGAGGTTATTTTTCTTTCAATATTCTTATTCAGTGGTACTCAGAGCCTTTGGCTTCTCTTCAAACCCTTTTCTTTTTTTTCTCTTTTTTTTGGTTTCATTACATGTTGCTCCTTCAAGGCTTTGTCAAGTGTAAAGATCCCATAATAGTCCTCTAGACTAAGGCCTCAAGCAATTTGACTCAGCTTGTATTGAATATTCTTAGTTAGTTTGGCCTTCCAAACTCACATGGTCATGCTCTTTATGATCAATCCCTTTTTCTTTTTGTTCATTCTTGGCAAATGATCCTTACCTAAATTTAGGAGCAAGCACAATTATAATTGTCATGTTGTGATGGACAAGTAATGATATGCACTTGACTAACAAGACTCATAAATGCATCATATAGGATAGAATAAGATAACATATGAATATAATTAAAAAGAAAGAAAACAAATAGAAGTCAACAACTTTAATTCTCATTTCCGTCATTATCCTTTTAGGCTATGTAATGCATAGCCACCAACACCAAACTTAGAATGATTGCTTGTTCTCAAGCAACAAAAAAAAATAGTGGTGATGGGAATAGGAATAATCATGATTGTTTAGTGGATATAAGAAAGCAAGGCAGAAGCTCATTCAAAAAAAAAAATAAATAAAATTAAAAATAAAATGAAAGAAAAGACAAAATAAACATGTTGCTAATGTATTGTCATGGGGGAGTGGACCTTGCATGGGTGAAGTGTGGCAACACCAAACTTAGTGTGAGAACACCAAACTTAGTGTGACACAATCAATGAAAGGCTTGACTAAGTACCCAGTGAAATGCAAGCATCATGTTGGTGTAACAACACCAAACTTAATCCATGAAATACATATCCAGCATGAAGCAAAGAAAAAAAATGAAAAAAATTACCTAACGTTAGGTTGCCTCCCAACAAGCGCTTCTTTAATGTTACTAGCTTGACGATTAGTTCTTGCATTTTCTTCCTCTTCTTCCAGTTGGTTAAGAGAAATTACTTCAATGGACATGAAGAGAAAAAAGATACCCACTGAAAAGTAACCCCCATACAACTCTCTGATTCACTAGGACCAATGAAAACATATTCAAGTGTTGAGGAGAAGACTTCAATTCGAGTGTGGGTGGTTGATGAGCGGATAATTTGTATGCTTTTTGGCATTGTTTTTAGTATGTTTTTAGTAGTTTTAGTTGAATTCTTAGTATATTTTTATTAGTTTTTAGTTAAAATTCACTTTTCTGGACTTTACTATGAGTTTGTGTGTTTTTCTGTGATTTCAGGTATTTTCTGGCTGAAATTGAGGGACCTGAGCAAAAATCTGATCCAGAGACTGAAAAGGACTGCAGATGCTGTTGGATTTTGACCTCCCTGCACTCGAAGTGGATTTTCTGGAGCTACAGAAGCCCAATTGGCGCGCTCTCAACGGCGTTGGAAAGTAGACATCCTGGGCTTTCCAGCAATATATGATAGTCCATACTTTGCCCAAGATTTGATGGCCCAAACCGGCGTTCAAAGTCACCTACAGAAATTCCAGCGTTAAACGCCGGAACTGGCACCTAAATGGGAGTTAAACGCCCAAACTGGCACCAAAGCTGGCGTTTAACTCCAAGACAAGTCTCTACACGAAAATGCTTCATTGCTCAGCCCAAGCACACACCAAGTGGGCCCGGAAGTGGATTTTTATGTCATTTACTCATCTTTGTACACCCTAGGCTACTAGTTTTCTATAAGTAGGACCTTTTACTATTGTATGGTAGAGCTGGATAGAGAGTCTTTTGATCATGTTTTGATGATTGAACTCACTTTGGGAGGCTGGCCATTCGGCCATGCCTAGACCTTGTTCTTATGTATTTTCAACGGTGGAGTTTCTACACACCATAGATTAAGGTGTGGAGCTCTGCTGTACCTCGAGTATTAATGCAATTACTATTGTTCTTCTATTCAATTCCGCTTGTTCTTTGTCCAAGATATCACTTGTTCTTCAATCTGATGAAGGTGATGATTGACACTCATCATCATTCTCACCTATGAACAAGGTGACTGACAACCATTCTTGTTCTACAAGCATCTTAGGCTTGGTGAATATCTCTTGGATTTCTGATTGCATGATGCATGGTTGATCGCCTGACAACCGAGTGCTCGCCTGACAAACGAGCCAGCCATTCCGTGAGATCAGAGTCTTCGTGGTATAGGCAAGAACTGATGGCGGCATTCAAGAGAATCCGGAAGGTCTAACCTTGTCTGTGGTATTCTGAGTAGGATTCAATGATTGAATGACTGTGACGTGCTTCAAACCTGTAACCTACTGGGCGTTAGTGACAGACGCAAAAGAGGGATTCTATTCCGGTAGGGGAGGGAACCACACCGGTGATTGGCAGTACTGTGACAGAGTGCGTGCATTAGCTTTCACTGCGAGGATGGGAGGTAGCCATTGACAACGGTGAAACCCTACACGAGCTTGCCATGGAAAGGAGTAAGAAGGATTGGATGAAGATATTAGGAAAGCAGAGAGACGGAAGGGAAGGCATCTTCATACACTTGTCTGAAGCTCTTACACCAATGATGTACATAAGTATTGGTGCACGAAATTGTGATCACTACAACTTCGCACAACTAACCAGCAAGTGCACTGGGTCGTCCAAGTAATACCTTACGCGAGTAAGGGTCGATCCCACGGAGATTGGTGGTATGAAGCAAGCTATGGTCATCTTGTAAATCTCAGTCAGGCAGACTCAAATGTATAATGGTGATGAACGAAAATAACATAAAGATAAAGATAGAGATACTTATGTATATCATTGGTGTAAGAGCTTCAGACAAGTGTATGAAGATGCCTTCCCTTCCGTCTCTCTGCTTTCTTACTGTCTTCATCCAATCCTTTCTTACTCCTTTCCATGGCAAGCTCTTGTAAGGTTTCACTGTTGTCAGCAGCTACCTCCCATCCGCGCAGTGAAAGCTAATGCACACACTCTGTCACAGTGCTGCCAATCACCGGTTTGGTTCCCTCCCCTACCGGAATAGAATAACTCTTTTGCGTCTGTCACTAACGCCCAGTAGGTTACAGGTTTGAAACACGTCACAGTCATTCAATCATTGAATCCTACTCAGAATACCACAGACAAGGTTAGACCTTCCGGATTCTCTTGAATGCTGCCATCAGTTCTTGCCTATACCACGAAGACTCTGATCTCACGGAATGGTTGGCTCGTTTGTCAGGCGAGCACTCGGTTGTCAGGCGATCAACCATGCATCGTGCAATCAGGAATCCAAGAGATATTCACTAAGCCTCAGATGCTTGTAGAACAATAATGGTTGTCAGTCACCTTGTTCATGGGTGAGAATGGTGATGGGCGTCAATCATCACCTTCATCATGTTGAAGAACAAGTGATATCTTGGATAAAGAACAAGCGGAATTGAATGGAAGAACAATAGTAATTGCATTAATACTCGAGGTACAGCAGAGCTCCACACCTTAATCTATGGTGTGTAGAAACTCCACCGTTGAAAATACATAAGAACAAGGTCTAGGCATGGCCGTGAGGCCAGCCTCCCAATGATCTAAGATAGCATAAAACTCAAAGATAGCTACCCAGATCTGTTCTAAGAACTAGATGTCCAAAGATTAAAATACAATAGTAAAAGGTCCTACTTATAGAAAACTAGTAGCCTAAGGTGTACAAAGATGAGTAAATGACATAAAAATCCACTTCCGGGCCCACTTGGTGTGTGCTTGGGCTGAGCAATGAAGCATTTTTCGTGTAGAGACTCTTCCTGGCGTTTAACTCCAGCTTTTATGCCAGTTTGGGCGTTTAACTCCCAATTAGGTGCCAGTTCCGGCGTTTAACGCTGGGAATTCTGAAGGTGACTTTGAACGCCGGTTTGGGCCATCAAATCTTGGGCAAAGTATGGACTATTATATATTGCTGGAAAGCCCAGGATGTCTACTTTCCAACGCCGTTGAGAGCGCGCCAATTGGGCTTCTGTAGCTCCAGAAAATCTACTTCGAGTGCAGGGAGGTCAGAATCCAACAGCATCTGCAGTCCTTTTCAGTCTCTGAATCAGATTT
Source organism: Arachis stenosperma (assembly GCF_014773155.1). Classification (NCBI taxonomy): domain Eukaryota; kingdom Viridiplantae; phylum Streptophyta; class Magnoliopsida; order Fabales; family Fabaceae; genus Arachis; species Arachis stenosperma. Next base: position 120,383,152 of record NC_080379.1, read on the forward strand.
TTGCTCAGGTCCCTCAATTTCAGCCAGAAAATACCTGAAATCACAGAAAAACACACAAACTCATAGTAAAGTCCAGAAAAGTGAATTTTAATTAAAAACTAATAAAAATATAATAAAAACTAAACTAAAACTACTAAAAACATACTAAAACAATGCCAAAAAGCATACAAATTATCCGCTCATCACAACACCAAACTTAAATTGTTGCTTGTCCCCAAGCAACTGAAAATCAAATAAGATAAAAAGAAGAGAATATACTATAGACTCCAAATTATCAATGAAACATAGCTCCAAATTAGATGAGCGGGACTAGTAGCTTTTTGCCTCCAAACAGTTTTGGCATCTCACTTTATCCTCTGAGGTTCAGAATGATTGGCATCTATAAGAACTCAGAACTCAGATAGTGTTATTGATTCTCCTAGTTAAGTATGATGATTCTTGAACATAGCTAGTGTATGAGTCTTGGCTGTGGCCCAAAGCACTCTGTCTTCCAGTATTACCACCGGATACATACATGCCACAGACACATAATTGGGTGAACCTTTTCAGATTGTGACTCAGCTTTGCTAAAGTCCCCAATTAGAGGTGTCCAGGGTTCTTAAGCACACTCTTTTTGCCTTGGATCACAACTTTATTTCTTTCTTTTTCTTTCTTTTTCTCTTTCTCCCTTTTTTCGTTTTTCTCCTTCTTTTTCTCCCTTTTTTTTTTTTTGTATTCACTGCTTTTTCTTGCTTCAAGAATCATTTTTATGATTTTTCAGATCCTCAGTAACATGTCTCCTTTTTCATCATTCTTTCAAGAGCCAACAATTTTAACATTCATGAACCACAAATTCAAAAGACATATGCACTGTTCAAGCATACATTCAGAAAACAAAAGCATTGCCACCACATCAAACTAATTAAGCTAGTTTTAAAGATGAATTTGAAATCCTGTACTTCTTGTTCTTTTGTGATAAAAACAGTTTTCATTTAAGAAAGGTGATGGATTCATATTGATAGCTTTAAGGCATAGACACTAGGACACTAATGATCACAAGACATAAACATGGATAAACATAAAGCACTAAAATTCGAAAAAACAGAAAAATAAAGAACAAGGAGATTAAAGAACGGGTCCACCTTAGTGATGGCGGCTCTTTCTTTCTCTTGAAGATCCTATGGAGTGCTTGAGCTCCTCAATGTCTCTTCCTTGTCTTTGTTGCTCCTCTCTCATGATCCTTTGATCTTCTCCAATTTCATGGAGGAGGATGGCATGTTCTTGGTGCTCCACCCTTAGTTGTCCCATGTTAGAACTTAATTTTCCTAGGGAGGTGTTAATTTGCTCCCAGTAGTCTTGTGGAGGAAAGTGCATCCCTTGAGGTATCTCAGGGATTTCTTGATGAGAGGGGTCTCTTGTTTGCTCCATCTTCTTCTTAGTGATGGGCTTGAGGTCATGCCTTCTCAGTTGAACTGGCTTTGGATGCCATAAATGGTTATGGAAAAACAAAAAGCAATGCTTTTACCACACCAAACTTAAGAGGTTTGCTCGTCCTCGAGCAAAAGAAGAAAGAAGAGAGTAGAAGAAGAAGAAATGGGGGAGAGGGAGATGGCTTTGTGGTTCGGCCAAAAAGGGGGAGAAGTGGTGGTTTATGAAGGATGGATGTGAGTGGTGAAGAGAAAGAGATGTTGAGGTGATTGGTGAATGGGTGAAGAAGAAGAGAGAGAGTGGTGGGGTTGGTGGGGATCCTGTGGGGTCCACAGATCCTGAGGTGTCAAGGAAAAGTCATCCCTGCACCAAATGGCATCAAAATCCACGTTTTGAGCCATTTCTGGCGTTAAACGCCGGGCTGGTGCCCATTCCTGGCGTTTAACGCCAGGTTTTTGCCCTTTACTGGCGTTTAACGCCAGTCTGGTGCCCCTTTCTGGCGTTAAACGCCCAGAAGGGTGCCAGACTGGGCGTTAAACGCCCAACTGCTAGGCTGACTGGCGTTTGAACGCCAGCAGCATCTTCCTCCAGGGTGTGCTGTTTTTCTTCCTGTTTTTCATTCTGTTTTTGCTTTTTCAATGGATTTTGTGACTTCTTATGATCATCAACCTACAAAAAAGATAAAATAACAAAAGGAAATAGTTAATTATAAAACATTGGGTTGCCTCCCAACAAGCGCTTCTTTAATGTCAGTAGCTTGACAGAGGGCTCTCATGGAGCCTCACAAATGATCAGAGCAATGTTGAAACCTCCCAACACCAAACTTAGAGTTTGAATGTGGGGGTTCAACACCAAACTTAGAGTTTGGTTGTGGCCTCCCAACACCAAACTTAGAGTTTGACTGTGGGGGCTCTATTTGTCTCTGATTTGAGAGAAGCTCTTCATGCTTCCTCTCCATGATGATAGGGGGATGTCCTTGGGCCTTAAACACCAAGGATTCTTCATTCACTTGAATGATCAACTCTCCTCTATCAATATCAATCACAGCCTTTGCTGTGGCTAGGAAGGGTCTGCCAAGGATGATGGATTCATCCATGCACTTCCCAGTCTCTAGGACTATGAAGTCAGTAGGGATGTAATGGTCTTCAATTTTCACCAAAACACTCTCTACAAGTCCATGAGCTTGTTTTCTTGAATTGTCTGCCATCTCTAATGAGATTCTTGCAGCTTGCACCTCAAAGATCCCTAATTTCTCCATTACAGAGAGGGGCATGAGGTTTACACTTGACCCTAAGTCACACAAGGCCTTCTTGAAGGTCATGGTGCCTATGGTACAAGGTATAGAAAACTTCCCAGGATCCTGCCTCTTTTGAGGCAGTTTCTGCCTAGACAAGTCATCCAATTCTTTGGTGAGCAAAGGTGGTTCATCCTCCCAAGTCTCATTTCCAAATAACTTGTCATTTAGCTTCATGATTGCTTCAAGGTATTTAGCAACTTGCTTTTCAGTGACATATTCATCCTCTTCAGAGGAAGAATACTCATCAGAGCTCATGAATGGCAGAAGTAAGTCCAATGGAATCTCTATGGTCTCATTTTGAGCCTCAGATTCCCATTGTTCCTCATTGAGGAACTCAGAGGAGATTGGTACACGCCCACTGAGGTCTTCCTCAGTGGCGTCCTCCTCCTCTCTTTCCTCTCCATATTCGGCCATGTCTATGGCTTTGCACTCTCCTTTTGGATTTTCTTCTGTATTACTTGGGAGAGTGCTAGGAGGGAGTTCAGTAACTTTCTTGCTCAGCTGACCCACTTGTCCTTCCAAATTTCTGATGGAGGACCTTGTTTCATTCATGAAACTTTGAGTGGTCTTTATTAGATCAGAGACCATTGTTGCTAAGTCAGAAGTATTCTGCTTAGAACTCTCTGTCTGTTGCTGTGAAGATGATGGAAAAGGCTTGCCATTGCTAAACCTGTTTCTTCCACCATTATTGTTATTGAAACCTTGTTGAGGTCTCTCTTGATTCTTCCATGAAGAATTGTAGGTGTTTCCATAGGGTTCTCCTAGGTAATTCACCTCTTCCATTGAAGGGTTCTCAGGATCATAGGCTTCTTCCTCAGATGAAGCTTCCTTAGTACTGCTTGGTGCATTTTGCATTCCAGACAGACTTTGAGAAATCAAATTGACTTGTTGAGTCAATATCTTGTTCTGATTAATTGTTTGTATCTTTCCCAAGCTTCATAGAGGGATTCTCCATCCTTCTGTCTGAAGGTTTGGACTTCCACTCTAAGCTTACTCCATCTTTGTGGTGGAAAGAACTTTGCCAAGAAGGCATTGACTAGCTTTTCCCAAGAGTCCAGGCTTTCTTTAGGTTGAGAGTCCAACCATATTCTAGCTCTGTCTCTTACAGCAAAAGGGACTAGCATCAGTCTATAGACCTCAGGGTCTACCCCATTAGTCTTGACTGTGTCACAGATTTGCAAGAATTCAGCTAAAAACTGATGAGGATCTTCCATTGGAAGTCCATGGAACTTGCAATTCTGTTGCATTAGAGAAACTAACTGAGGCTTAAGCTCAAAGTTGTTTGCTCCAATGGCAGGGATAGAGATGCTTCTCCCATAGAAATTGGGAGTAGGTGCAGTAAAGTCACCCAGCACCTTCCTTGCATTGTTGGCATTGTTGTTGTTTTCGGCTACCATGGGTTCTTCTTCTTTGAAGAATTCGGTCAGGTCCTCTAAAGAGAGTTGTGCCTTAGCTTCTCTTAGCTTTCGCTTCAAGGTCCTTTCAGGTTCAGGGTCAGCTTCAACAAGAATGCCTTTGTCTTTGTTCCTACTCATATGAAAGAGAAGAGAACAAGAGAATATGGAATCCTCTATGTCACAGTATAGAGATTCCTTGAGGTGTCAGAGGAAGAAAAATGGAAGACAGAAGTAGAAAATTCGAACTTGTCAAAGAAGATGGAGTTCGAATTTTGCATTAAGGAATAGAGTTAGTCCAAAAATAGAAGGATGTGAGAAGAAGGGAAGTAATTTTCGAAAATTAAGTAGAAGATTTTGAAAATATTTTTTGAAAAACACAAATTGATTTTCGAAAACAAGAGTGAGAAAGAGATCAAGTAATTTTTTGAAAAAGATTTTGAAATTAGAAGTTAAGAAGATATGATTGATTTTAAAAAGATGTGATTTAAAAGATATGATTTGAAAACAATTTTAAAAAGATTTGATTTGAAAACAATTTTAAAAAGATTTGATTTTAAAAAGTAATGACTTGCCTAACAAGAAAAGATATGATTCAAACATAAAACCTTCCTCAAGGCAAAAAATGTTCAATCAAATCATTAATTGTTAGTAAGTATCTTTGAAAAAGGAAAGAAATTGATTTTGAAAACATTTGATTGAAAAGATATGATTTGAAAAAGATTTGATTTTGAAAAACTTTGAAAACTTGAAAAAAATTGATTTTGAAAACAAAATCTTCCCCCTTTGCCATCCTGGCGTTAAACGCCCAGAATGGTGCACATTCTGGCGTTTAACGCCCAAACTACTACCCTTTTGGGCGTTAAACGCCCAGCCAGGCACCCTGGCTGGCGTTTAAACGCCAGTCTGTCTTCTTCACTGGGCATTTTTGAATGCTCAGCTTTTTCTGTGTGATTCCTCTGCAGTATGTTCTGAATCTTCAATTCTCTGTATTATTGACTTGAAAAGACACAAATTAAAAATATTTTTGGATTTTTAATAATGAGGAATAATCAAAATGCAACTAAAATCAAATAACAATGCATGCAAGACACCAAACTTAGCAGTTTGTATATATGGGAAACAACAAAACACTCAAGTCAAATAGAATTCAAAGATCAAAACAAGAAAATCATCAAGAACAACTTGAAGATTAGTGAAGACACATGCATAAATTCGAAAAATGCAAGAAAAATAGAAACATGCAGTTGACACCAAACTTAAAATTAGACACTAGACTCAAACAAAAGATATTTTTGGTTTTTATGATTTTGTAATTTTTTTTTTTGTGCTTTTTCGAAAATTAAGTGAAAGGGAAAATAAAGGTATCAAAATTCTTAATGAGAATTCCAGGAATCATGCAATGTTAGTCTAAAGCTTTAGTCTAAAGAAATTAGACATAGCTAGCTAAGCTTCAGCAGTACATTGCATTCAAGAGCTAAATTGATGATGATCAATCAGCTTTGGTGATGATAAGAACATCACCTTGAAACACTAGAATTCATTCTTAAGAACTCTGAAGAAAAATACCTAATCTAAGCAACAAGATGAACCGTCAGTTGTCCATACACAAGAACAATCCCCGGCAACGGCGCCAAAAACTTGGTGCACGAAATTGTGATCACTACAACTTCGCACAACTAACCAGCAAGTGCACTGGGTCGTCCAAGTAATACCTTACGCGAGTAAGGGTCGATCCCACGGAGATTGGTGGTATGAAGCAAGCTATGGTCATCTTGTAAATCTCAGTCAGGCAGACTCAAATGTATAATGGTGATGAACGAAAATAACATAAAGATAAAGATAGAGATACTTATGTATATCATTGGTGTAAGAGCTTCAGACAAGTGTATGAAGATGCCTTCTCTTCCGTCTCTCTGCTTTCTTACTGTCTTCATCCAATCCTTTCTTACTCCTTTCCATGGCAAGCTCTTGTAAGGTTTCACTGTTGTCAGCAGCTACCTCCCATCCGCGCAGTGAAAGCTAATGCACACACTCTGTCACAGTGCTGCCAATCACCGGTTTGGTTCCCTCCCCTACCGGAATAGAATAACTCTTTTGCGTCTGTCACTAACGCCCAGCAGGTTACAGGTTTGAAGCACGTCACAGTCATTCAATCATTGAATCCTACTCAGAATACCACAGACAAGGTTAGACCTTCCGGATTCTCTTGAATGCTGCCATCAGTTCTTGCCTATACCACGAAGACTCTGATCTCACGGAATGGTTGGCTCGTTTGTCAGGCGAGCACTCGGTTGTCAGGCGATCAACCATGCATCGTGCAATCAGGAATCCAAGAGATATTCACTAAGCCTCAGATGCTTGTAGAACAAGAATGGTTGTCAGTCACCTTGTTCATGGGTGAGAATGGTGATGGGCGTCAATCATCACCTTCATCATGTTGAAGAACAAGTGATATCTTGGATAAAGAACAAGCGGAATTGAATGGAAGAACAATAGTAATTGCATTAATACTCGAGGTACAGCAGAGCTCCACACCTTAATCTATGGTGTGTAGAAACTCCACCGTTGAAAATACATAAGAACAAGGTCTAGGCATGGCCGTGAGGCCAGCCTCCCAATGATCTAAGATAGCATAAAACTCAAAGATAGCTACCCAGATCTGTTCTAAGAACTAGATGTCCAAAGATTAAAATACAATAGTAAAAGGTCCTACTTATAGAAAACTAGTAGCCTAAGGTGTACAAAGATGAGTAAATGACATAAAAATCCACTTCCGGGCCCACTTGGTGTGTGCTTGGGCTGAGCAATGAAGCATTTTTCGTGTAGAGACTCTTCTTGGCGTTTAACTCCAGCTTTTATGCCAGTTTGGGCGTTTAACTCCCAATTAGGTGCCAGTTCCGGCGTTTAACGCTGGGAATTCTGAAGGTGACTTTGAACGCCGGTTTGGGCCATCAAATCTTGGGCAAAGTATGGACTATTATATATTGCTGGAAAGCCCAGGATGTCTACTTTCCAACGCCGTTGAGAGCGCGCCAATTGGGCTTCTGTAGCTCCAGAAAATCCACTTCGAGTGCAGGGAGGTCAGAATCCAACAGCATCTGCAGTCCTTTTCAGTCTCTGAATCAGATTTTTGCTCAGGTCCCTCAATTTCAGCCAGAAAATACCTGAAATCACAGAAAAACACACAAACTCATAGTAAAGTCCAGAAAAGTGAATTTTAATTAAAAACTAATAAAAATATAATAAAAACTAAACTAAAACTACTAAAAACATACTAAAAACAATGCCAAAAAGCATACAAATTATCCGCTCATCAAGTATCCCTATCTTTATCTTTTATGTTATTTTCGTTCATCACTATACCCAATTGAGTCTGCCTGACTGAGATTTACAAGATGACCATAGCTTGCTTCATACCACCAATCTCCGTGGGATCGACCCTTACTCGCGTAAGGTTTATTACTTGGACGACCCATTGCACTTGCTGGTTAGTTGTGCGAAGTTGTGTTTATGCCATGGTATTGAGCACCAAGTCTTTGGAGCCATTACTAGGGATTGTTTGTGTTTTGAAAAGTATTGATCACAATTTCGTGCACCAGTGGTGCATTCAGATTTTTCCTCCCGGAAGCTTGCATACATAGATTTAAAGGGACTTGTATAGCTTCCTCCTTAATTATTGGAATATGCAAGTATAGAGTGTGCATGGCTTCCTCCTTTGTTTGTGCATCTTCATCTTCTTCCATGTGTGAGGGTGGAGAATTCTCTAATTCATTAGAGTATGAACTCCTTTGATTAACTCCCTCACATTCTTTTGTAGGATCTTATATTGCTTCTCGTAGGTGGGAGTTTGTTCGTTCCTCTGCCAAATGCTTGGTAATTAACTTCACATATTTCTCTATTTTTTAACACTCATTTTTATATCATGTATGCAACTTTGAGTAGTATTTCTTAATTCTTTCATGGCAAGATTAAGAGCTGATAGTTCTTGATATGAATAAGGAGATGATGGTTCTTGATATGAATAAAAAGATGAGGGTCCTTGATATGAATAGAGAGATGGTGGTTCTTGATATGAATAATTGGAGGATGGCTCCTAATTTGAATATGGAGATAATGGCTCTTGGTATGAATTGAGAAATGATAGTTCTTGGTATGAATAAGGAGATGGTAATTCTTGATAGATGGAATATGGAGCACTGTAGTTTCCTTGGCCTTGACATTTTCAACCAAAATCTGGATAGTTCCTCGATCTACAGTAATATGAATCATTCTTTGAGTGTGAGTAGTAACCCATGTGATTTCTCTCCATTATTTTTCTTAGCACAAAACACAACCGAATCAAACGCACCATATGGTAAAAAGAGAGAAAAATGAGAAAGAATAGAAAGAAATAAATTTTTATTTGTTTTTTATGAAGAGAAAACAAAAAAGTGTGTAATCTAGGTAATTAATCAACTAAAAGTTGTTAATCACAATTAATCCCCGGCAACGGCGCCAAAAATTTGGTGTGGAATTTGCAATCCACAACTTACCGGCAAGTGTACCAGGTCGTACCAAGTAATAAACTTAGGTTAGTGAGTATCAATGCCATGAGGATTAACAGATTAAGCAAATAATAGTCAATTGATTATTCTATTTATACAATCAAAATTTAGGGTTTCAATAGCAAATAACGTAAAAACAGAGAATTAAATAAAAGCAAACTAAAATTAGTGAAGAGAATAATATGATAAAGATAGTTAAGGTGTCAGAGATATTTAAATTGCCAAATTAATATTCAATGTCAACCACCTTGATCACGCAAAGATTATATTTATGGCAAACTTCAAGTGATTAAATTTTTATTCCAAGGCAATCCAATCTCCTCTAGTGCAACCAACCGTCAATTCCTTGATCACTCAATTGCATTAGAGAGTGAAGTTCAAATTTTGATTTATAAACTACACAACCCTAAGAACTCAAAAGCATAATGTAATTATATGTCACATACTACATTAAGTCCAGGAAATTAGGAATTATGAGAGATTGGTTTCAAGCTGTAATTCTAATGATATAACATTTCCAAGACTCAAATGGAATTCAAGTAGAATTAGAGTTATTTCCCAATAATCACTAATTCTTAAGATGAAGAATGAAACCAATTCTTAAACAATAATAAAAATATCAATCAAGAGTAGAAGAACAAATAATTATTAATCCATCAAAGTAAATAGAGCTCCTAACCTTAACAATAGAGGATTAGTTGCCCATGGTGAAGAAAATTTCAAATTTTAATCTAATGTAAAACCTAAAACTAATGAGGAATATAAGATGGAAGAGTGGGAGAGTGAGTGTGCGGTTAGGGAGGAAGGAAGTCCCCTTTTTATAGTAAAACCTCTAAGACTAAACCTAGAATTCAAATTCAAACTAAATAAAAACAAAATAAAATCTAATCATTCAAATTCAAACTAAATCAAAACTAAATAATTAAATCAAATTTTTTCTTAATGACTCTTCGACTAACTAGTGATCTTCCTTGTAATTTAAGCTTGATGTCTTCAAATCTTCATTAATTACGAAGATTTCTTGAGTCTGGGGCTGTTATAGGCATTTAGTACCACTTTGGTGGCATTTAGTGCCTCTTTTTATGCAATTTTGCACTTTCTTGCTGCTTGTCGGGTGGTGGACGAAATTGTGACCCTCTTTGTATTTGCATGAGATTTATTTAATGGCTATTGGCTATGTGTGGACACAACTCCGTTCAACTTAACCAGCAAGTGTACTGGGTCATCCAAGTAATACCTTACGTGAGTAAGGGTCGATCCCACAGAGATTGTTGGTATGAAGCAAGCTATGGTCACCTTGTAAATCCCAGTTAAGTGGACTCATAAAGTCAAATGTGATTAGATTGGATAAATAAAGATAAATAAAATAAAAAGGGATAGAAATACTTATGTAAATCAATAGTGGGAATTTCAGATAGGCGTATGGAGATGCTGTGCTCCTCTTGTATTTCTACTTTCTTATTACAGTCATCAAATCCTTCTTACTCCTTTCCATGGCAAGCTGTATGTAAGGCATCACCGTCGTCAATGGCTACTTTTCATCCTCTCGGAAAAATGGTCCTATGCGCTGTCACTGCATGGCTAATCGTCTGGAGGCATCACCCTTGTCGATGGCTACATCCCATCCTCTCAGTGAAAATGGTCCAAATGCTCTGTCACAGCACGGCTATTCATCTGTCGGTTCTCAATCAGGTTGGAATAGAATCCCTTGATTCTTTTGCGTCTGTCACTAACGCCCAGCCTTCAGGAGTTTGAAGCTCGTCACGGTCATTCAATACCGGAATCCTACTCGGAATACCACAGACAAGGTTAGACTTTCCGGATTCCCGGAATCCTACTCGGAATACCACAGACAAGGTTAGACTTTCCGGATTCCCATGAATGTTGCCATCTATCTAGCTTATACCACGAAGATTCGATTGGGGAATCTAAGAGATATACGCCCGGCCTAAGGTAGAACGGAAGTGGTTGTCAGTCACGCGCGTTCATAGGTGAGAATGATGATGAGTGTCATGGATCATCACATTCATCAAGTTTGAGGTGCAACGTATATCTTAGAATAAGAATAAAAGAGAATTGAATAGAAAGTAATGGTAATTATATTGAAACTTGAGGTACAGCAGAGCTCCACACCCTTAATCTATGGTGTGCAGAAACTCCACCGTTGAAAATACATAAGTGAAAGGTTCAGGCATGGCCGAATGGCCAGCCCCCTAAAATGTGATCAATAGCCTCTTAAGATGAAGAATAAAACAAAACTGAGACCAAAGATGTCTAATACAATAGTAACTTATCCTATTTATACTAGACTAGCTACTAGGGTTTACATGAGTAAGTAATTGATGCATAAATCCACTTTCGGGGCCCACTTGGTGTATGTTTGGGCTGAGCTTGATCTATCCACGAGCTGAGGCTTCTCTTGGAGTTGAACGCCGAGTTATAGTGTGTTTCTGGCGTTTAACTCCGGGTTATGACGTGTTTCTGGCGTTTAACTCCAGATAGCAGCATGTACTTGGCGTTGAGCGCCACTTTACGTCGTCAATTCCCGAATAAAGTATGGACTATTATATATTTCTGGAAAGCTCTGGATGTCTACTTTCTAACGCCGTTAAAAATGCGCCATTTGGAGTTTTGTAGCTCCAGAAAATTCATTTCGAGTGCAGGGAGGTCAGATTCCAACAGCATCAGCAGTCCTTTTGTCAGCCTTTTTCAGAGTTTTGCTCAAGTCCCTCAATTTCAGCCAGAAATTACCTGAAATCACAGAAAAACACACAAACTCATAGTAAAGTCCAGAAATATGAATTTAACATAAAAACTAATGAAAATATCCCTAAAAGTAGCTTGAACTTACTAAAAATTACCTAAAAACAATGCCAAAAAGCGTATAAATTATCCGCTCATCATCGGGTGCTAAACGCTGGGAGTCCTGAGAAGAATTGCTGCTGGACGCGGTTTGGTGCTAAATACCAATATTGTGGCGTTTAGCGCCATGATGCCAGAGAAAAAGTATAAACTATTGGATATCGTTGGAAATCTCTGAAAGTTGGCTTTCTCATGTTCCTAGGACCGTGTCAATTAGATCTCTATAGCTCAAGTTATGCTCATTGGACTGTGAAGAGGTCATGATTAACAGCATCCACGAATTTTCTTTGCACTTTTCTTTAGTTTTTGGTTCTTGTTCTTTTTCTTCCCCTTTTCTAACAATTTCCTACAAGAATCATGAAACTAAGGAAATCAAAGTACTAATAGAAAAGTTTTGAAAATCATATAATTATTAAGCAAAAGTCACAACTTTTCTATAAGAAATGCTAATGAAAAGTACTTAAGATGCTCACGCATAAGTAGGTATAAGGATGATTTTGTAATTTCTAATAAAAATAGGGTAAAGTAGTAATTAAAAATCAATTTTAATCAAACAATAAATATATATAAAAATATCATTTATTCATCAACTTGTAAATTATTTTTCAAATAGTATTCTAATTCAAGAATTAAAGATAATTAAATTAATTAATTTTTTAATTCATAAAGTAAGATTAAAAATCTAAACACTCAAATTAAGGCATATAAAATTCTCCTTATCTTTTAATTTCTAAAGTTTTAAATCATAAATAATAAATTACTCAAATAATATAAAAATCTCTAAAAAAAATAATCTTGATTAGATATAATAAATCGTAAATAACTTATTATTTAACATACAAAAATCCGGAGTCTTACATTGGGAGATACACAGATACAACCATAGGCACACATTCACTATAGGAACGATTTCACAAGATCATTCCAAATTGGACTCGGATATAGTTGCTGAGGCTATAAGGTCATTAGTTGAGACTGACCCATCCATCAAGGTGAAATCTATTAGGGGTGTAAGTTACCGAACCAGACCAAAATTTACCGCAAAACTATACCAAAATTTACAATAACCGAATAAAAAACCAAAAAAACCATTTTTTTTTGTTTTTTCGAATTAAGCATATCGGTTCGGTTCGGTTTTCAGTTGGCTCAACAAAAATCGAACCGAACTGAACCGAATAATGGGTTCAGAAATACTCATTTTTACAAGTTTGTCCTTTAACCTAATAACCAAAACCCCAAATCCCTAACTTACCACTCACCACTCACCGCAGCCACACACAATCCCCCAGCACAAAGCTTCAGTAAACTCACTTCCCTCTTTCTCCTCCATGCCTGACACTCTGAGAGAATGAGAGCCTGAGAGAGCCAGTGAGCCAGAGAGCTGCCGCCGTCCTTCAGAGTTCAGTCGCAAGTCGTCTATCGTGACCATGAAGGACTTCGTTGATCTCCATCGCGCCATCATCTTACCGCTGTCTTCACGCCGTCATCGATATTCGTCTGAGCCGTTCTTTTTCGTCGTCGAACAAACCCTTAGTCTGAGCCCTCTCCTGCAACTCAATTTCTTCTTCTAAGGTTAGTAACTTGGTTTTTTCACAATTTGTTGCAATTTATAAGATTTCTTGTTGCTGGTCTATTCTTGTTGCTCTCATAAAAATTCATTGTCACAAGGTTGTTCATGCATGTCTGTCGGTACTTGGTAGGAATTTGGCAACAAAATCCAACCTTTGTGATAAGATTTGCCACTCACATACATACATACATCATGGAGAAATTTTCATTCTACTGCTAAAAGAATGCGTTGCATTTTCTATACAAGTTTCTATTTTATTTTATTTAGTATCTTATGGTGAATGAATGTGTTTTTTGGCATCTTGGAAGCTGATCTCACAAATAATTTTATTTATATAAAAAATATTATATGTCAAAAAGTCTTAAAATGTATTAAAATGGAGAGCAAGTTAGACATAATTTATGCCAAAAATATTATATGCCAAAAAGAATATTTAAGAATCCATTGAGATGAAGTTTGAAATGGAAAGAGTACAAATGATAAATATTTCCTGTAAAAGTTTAGGAAGAATTTATCTTTTTAGTTGTGTTTATCTTTTTCTTTCATAAGAAAAAATAATATATTAAGAACACATAAAAGAACTATAAATTATTAAGCTGTTCGATAAAAATATTCTTTAAATTTATTAATACTAAAAATAGTTTTGTTAACTTAGGAACATATCTTATGCATACTATATTTGGAAAACTCACAAACATTTTTTATATTCACTATAAGATTAATCATTATATACTATTCCCAACTTTATTGTTAACCAACCAAATAGTATTTCCATTATGATTGTTTTTATAGCCTTTGATTGTTTTTATCTTTATATATTGTTGTTGCTTTAAAATATGTTGTTGTTGCTTTAATAACCTAGTATGTTGCTGTTGTTGTTGCTTTATTTTGCTTTTACTACTGTGTTTTGAACTTAGTATGTTTCGTAATTTGTTGCTGTTGCATAAATGCTGGAAAGTGGTTTTTTCAACAAGTTTGAATGCTGATTTATCAATAAAATTGCTGTATTTGTTGTTCATTGTTATGAACAAGCAATGAACAGCCCAATGAACCGAGGCCTGAAGTTGGAGGTGAAAATGTTGAGTCCGTAGTACGTACTTCAACAGACAGCGATGTGCAGACCAAACCCCCGCCCCATCCTAGATCAAAGAAGAGGAAGGTTGATTCAACTAATGTGGGTGCAACTCCGGGAGCAACTCCTACAAATCCAGCTCCAAGCACTGTGGAAACTGATGAAGAAGATGGCAAGGATGATCCCAATAAAGGTAACAAAAAACTTTCCAGACCTAGATCTTGGATTTGGGAACACTTTACAAAGGATCCTAAGTCCAAGCCATCACATCCTAGGGTGCATCATATGCATGTGATTCTCATAGAAATGGTACAACTAATATGTGAAATCATTTGTTGAATCAATGTAAAAAATTTCCTAGGGACTCAGGTGATCCTAGTCAAACAATCCTTACCTTTCAACAAAATCAAGAGGGTAAAGGGGTATTTACTGCAGTTACTTTTGATGCTTAAATGTGTAGAAAAGCCCTTGCTAGGATGATAATTGTTGATGAGCTACCATTCAAGTTTGTTGAGGAGGAGGGATTCAGATTCTATATGAGTATTGTGCAACCTAGGATTCTACTTCTGGGAAGGATTACTGTTTAACTACTGATTGTTGGACTTCTGTGCAAAATATGAATTATATGTGTCTTACTGCTCATTACATTGATCATGATTAGAAATTGCAAAAGAGGGTTATCAATTTTTGTCTTATTAAAAATCACAAAGGAGAAAGAATTGGTAGAAAAATTGAGAGATATCTTTTGGGGTGGGGGATATCTAGAGTGTTCATAATTACTATTGAAAATGCTAGTTCTAATGATACTGCAATATCTTATCTAAGATACACTTGTCTAATTATTGTCGCATGAATAGGTTCAAAAATTTCAAAAGGTTAGGGGAGAGAGATACAGTATATACTTTAATGCAAGGTGGTATTTCGAGGAATCTTGATTGGCACAATGCAAAATACTTTATGGAATTCTTGAAAACTTTGCATGATGTGACAAAGAGTGTGTCCGGTAGTTTGCTTGTGACTTCTTCTCAATATTTTCATGAGTTTTGTAAAATATTGCGAGTGTTCAAGGCTTCTTGTGGTAGTCGAGATCCATTACTTGGGAGTATGGCTGAGAGGATGAAGCTTAAGTATGACAAGTACTGGGATAACATAAAAAATATTAATATGATTATTTTTGTTGCTGTGGTTCTTGATCCTAGATATAAGTTGAAGTTTGTGAACTTTAGCTTTGAAAAGCTATATTATAAGGATGATGCTAATTTTTTGTGTACAAAAGTGAAAGAGACCTTCTCCAAGATGTTTGAATGGGGATAGATCTTTTACTTCAGCAACAATAAATGGTGCATCAAATGTGGGAGTACCTGTTGGCGACATAGCTGGTGATTTTTTCAAGGAGGTGCATTTTCATGAGATCATCAACAAGAATGATGTGGATTTGTATTTGATGGATGGTTTAGAGAAGCCTCGTGATCAAAATTCTTTTGACATATTGAATTGGTGGAAGGTAAATTCTAGCAAGTATCCTATCTTATCCCAAATAGCTAGAGATGTCTTAGCAATGCCAGTCACGACTGTTACTTCAGAATAAGCTTTTAGCACTGGTGGAAGAGTGCTTAACAACTATAGGAGTTCTTTAACTCCAAAGACAGTTGAGGCATTGATTTGCACACAAAATTGGCTTCGTGCTTCTCCAATAGCAACTGATTTTGAGGAGCTTATTGAGGAGTTTGAG
The DNA here is from genome assembly GCF_014773155.1 of Arachis stenosperma. Classification (NCBI taxonomy): domain Eukaryota; kingdom Viridiplantae; phylum Streptophyta; class Magnoliopsida; order Fabales; family Fabaceae; genus Arachis; species Arachis stenosperma. The sequence continues at coordinate 120,399,033 of NC_080379.1, forward strand.
AAACTTGAATTAGGTATGCAAAAAAGAAATTTGAAGTTCCTTTCATAGTTTATGTTTATAATTTATAATCTATATTATGTTTATGTTTATAATCTATATTGATTACTTTGTTTTGTATTTGTACAAATTGCACCAACTAGAGAAGATGATGATGAGTCTGGTGTGGATTCAGATTAAGCATGGTGGCTATTTTGGTTTTTATTTTGTTTAAAGTGACTGTTTCAGTTTTTTAAGTGTGTTTGTTTTTGTTATTTGCTAGACATTTTTAATTATCTTTGTTTTATGTTTAATTGTTGGGACAAGTTAAATTTGTATTGAATTTGGATGTCATATACTCTTATTATTCTAGTTTATTGACGGTTTTAAACTTCATTTTATGATAATTTAATTCTGATTATTAGGTTTAAAAACACCGAAAAAACCGACCGAACTAAATCGCTGTTGGTTCAGTTCGGTTGTCCAAAAAACAGCCAACCGAATGGTTGGCATTGTTGTAAAACCGAACATGTCGATTTGGTTGATTTTCGGTCCAAAATCGAACCAAACTGAACCGATTACACTCCTAAAATCTATAATTGCAGAAGTTCAATCAAGGCTCAACTACACCATCAGTTACCAAAAGGCTTGGTTGGCAAAGTAGAAGTTTATAGCCAAAGTTTTCGATGGCTGGAAAGATTCTTACCAAACTTTGTCATGGTGGTTCTCTGTCATAGTTCGGAAGATGCCTATCTCAATTGTCCAAATAAAAAAACGACCCTGTACAACAAGAGTGAGGAGGCAAACGATATCAAGATATTTCACCGTGTATTTTAGAATTTCAATCCATGCATTAGAGCGTTCAAGCATTGCAAGCCTCTGATTCATGTTGACGACATACACCTTTACGAAAAATACAAAAGTGCACTTTTGGTTGTTGTTGCACAAGATGAGAACCAAATATTGTACCTATCATTTTTGCTCTCGTGGAGGAGAGACTGTTGATGTGTAACACTTTTTTTTTCAGTAATGTACGAAGACATGTTAGAAGAGACGGCGTGGGTATAATCTCAGACCAACATGAGTCAATCCGGGTAATAGTAAATCATTTTGGAGGTAATTGGCAAATAAAATTCATGTTAGACTGATATAACAAAAATATATTTATTCATTAAATATGTTTATTAATTTAAATGAATGAAGATTATAATAAATAATTATTTATTAATTATACTAATTTACATCAATATAAATATTTTGATTACTAATCATAAATAAAAACACTTATTTATTTAAATATTAAAATAAATAAATATAAATATTTATTAAAATACAAGAAAAAAAATAATAATATTTATTTATTGAAATATTTATTTTTGAAAAATAATAATATTTATTTATTTATCAATATTTAAACTATCTATTAAATGCATAAAAAATAATCACATTATAACAAAAAAATCAAAAAATTATATATTCACATTTATATAAAATAAAATAATATTATACTGAACAAACAAAATATTATCCTAAAATAGTTTAATATATAATACTAATAATAACAAAAATAATATTAACTAAAATTTGAAAAAATTAAATACATCAAAAAAATAAAATTTATCCACTTACATAAACTGAATGATCCAAATAATTACTAATATGTTCTTTAGGATCTGTATAATCATGAATCATTTTTAATTAATACAAACTTATAATATTTTTTTTATATATGAAATCACTCTTTTTTTTTAACACTAACTCTCCTCTTTTTTTTTTTTTTCGGGGACTTCCTCCCCGATATCTTTCTCTTCTCCTAAATGACATTCATTGAATGAATGCTGGGAGAGGGTTGAGCTCAAATTAAAGAACTTCAACCCTATATTGCTTATTCCTGGAGAAAGGACGTGTTCTCTGCATGCAGACACTGCTCCAATACGTCCTTCTCGTATTGAATAGGGTTCTGTAACTCTTCGAAAACGTGCGAAAATTTTTGCAAAAATTGCATGGACTAAGTGACTCAATAATTTTTACTTTTGAAAAATAATTATAATAAAATCTCTCCTATTTTTATATGAAATTCTTTATTTAAAAAAATTTCCATGGATTTATTTTTTAGAAAATATAACGATACCAAATATAAGAAAAAAAAATAATTATAGACACAGACGCACAAATTTTTATCTCAAAATAAAAATTCATGTATCGTTTGTATTATCTAAAAAGTATAACATAATATAATATTAAATTTAAATAAATATAAAAAAAACTGCATGAATAAAATAATTTGAGATCAAATTATCCGATTGTCCTAATAATAAATTGCAAACATTTTTGTCTTGAATGACTTTTATATAATTTGCTACAAGTACATAATTCACTGTAAGATATATAAAATACGGATACATTATGTTTTTTGTTTTTAAAATTTGTCAAAAATTTTAAAAATATTTTTAAGTTTTATTTTATTTTAATTTTGTCTTAAAAAATTTTTATTAGCATTAAATATATTTTTGATAACTAAATTTTCAAAAAATTTAAAACCAATTTAACAATAATGTATAAAAATTATGCTTGATTTTGTTGTATTGAGGATTGATTTTATGAAATTATTGTTAAATTGGTCTTAAATTTTTTTAAAAATTAGCCGTCAGAGGTATATTTGATGCAAATCGAAAATTTTTGGAATACAATTAAAACAAAATAAAACTTATAGATATTTTTAAAATTTTGACCAAATTTCAGAAACAAAAAATATACTTTACCCTAAAACAAATTATATTAGAAGTAACTAAACACATAATATGTGGGAGGGCAAAACGAGTTACTAGGGATCACTATGGAGCTTAAGGTTAGTTTGGGTTGGCTTTTAAAAAAATATTTATTTTTTCATCTTTTTTTTTTTAAATTTTAAAAGATAAAAACTATTTCATATTTGGATAGACCTTTTTTTCAAAAAAAAATTTTAAGTATTAAAAACATCTTTTATTTTTAATTTTTTTAAAGTAATGTATTGTTAGCTTTTAAAAAAAAATTATTTTTTAAATAACTATTTTTTTTAAAAAAATATATCCAAATAAATTTAAAATTGAATAAAAGTACTTTATTTTTTAAAAGAATACTTTTAAACTAAAGAGAAAAACAATTCAAACTAACCAACACTTAGTAGTGTGGCCAACAAACTATCATGAATTACATGTAAATTTAATTCAAAAGTCTCTCCAACAAATTATAAAGATGATTAGATCTGCTTCGTCTATGGCCTACCTTTATGTGATACTTGCATTGTATGCTTTTGAAATCTCTCGAGTGATGTTTTGGAAGGAGATGAAAATGGATGGTTTATCGTCGGATCAAACGAACTTATAGGTTTTGATGAAAATGGAAGGAGATGAAATCTCTCCCCAGTTGCACATAATTTATGGCTGCCTCCTACGGTTTTCTGTATACATGTAATTTGTGGCAATAAATAATGAACTACTTTAATTCGAGCCACCCAATTCGTACCCTCACATGGATCATGCTCAAACACTTAAATACTTAAATGTGGCAATTCATTATAGGTTATCGCGAATTATGTTAAATTATGTAATTTATAGAAATCTCTAACAAATTACATAGAAACGAAAGAGGACTGAAATGTAAATTTTTTACAAAAGTTACAATTGGATAATATTTAACTCCATTTTATTTATTTAAGTAATTTGCAAAAAAATGTAATTATTAGACTATAAATTCAACTACACAATTAGAACGCAAGAGAAAATATTAAATAAAAGATTTTGTACCAGCTATTAATTAAAGGTGATGAACAAATAAAAAAAATCAAATAAGAGTAATGATAAAAAATCCTAATTTATGCTTTTAATTGTGCACCTAAAGCTTAAAAACTTATGATGTATGGACACTGATACGGACACGGATACGGGACATAACATAACACGAAATCCGCATATATAAAATATAAGATAATTTTTAGATAAATTATAATGATATTTTGATATTTTATTGATATTAAAACATAAACTAATTTTTTAATTATTTTAATATCTTGTTTTAATTATATAAAATATTTAAAGCAATTTTTATTTTAATAAATAATAATATATACTATTTTTTAGTGTTCTGAAAATCGAACCGGACCGGCCGGTTCAACTGGGTTAACCGGAACCGATTCCCTAGCCAATTCGGTTGAAGTAAAAAATTGTTTGGCAAAAAACCAATGAAAATCGATCAAACCGGCGATTAACCGGTGAACCGCTTGAATCAGATAGTTTTTTACCGATTTTTAATTTAAAAAAAATAAAAAAATATATATAAAACCCCCTCCCTTCTCTTTCGCACACACCCACAACCCAGTCACCACCCAGCCCCTCTCTCTCTGTCTCTAATCTCCACACAAAATCCTAGCCGCTCTCTTTCTCCCAGACCGCCAGCAGCAGCAGCTAGCGACCAGCGCCGCCATCACCGACGAACTCTTCTCCTCAGCCAGCGTGGAGCCCCGCCGTCGCGATTTTCTTCTCCTGGATCGCTTCACCTCGCGTCGCCAGGTATGCTCGCTGTTGATGTCACCGCCTCTGTCTTCGTCGTCGCTGGCCACCTTGAAATCGTGTTTCCATCGGTCCGTCCTCATCGTCAATCCCTCTCTCTCGCGCGACAAGCCTGTCTTCAATCCCCTCTGTGCCCGAGCTCACTTCCCCTCTTCCATCGCCGTCACTTGGATTCCTCCTTTGCCGCCGATCTTCAATTTAATTTTGCTTGTTTTTGTACTTTATTTGGTTTCTGATTTCTGATTCTGAGTTTGCTAATTTCTGCTTAGCTTGAGTTTATGAATTTCTGAGTTTGTAAGCAGATCCCTACGCTGCTTCATTTTTCATTTTTGGGAGTTAATTGTTGTTTTTTGGATTTGATTATGTTGATTGTTGCTTGTTTGTCTGGGTTAATTGTTGTTTTTTCATTGTTGTCTTCTGCATTTTATCTCTATTGGGTGCTGCTATCTTCTGCTTTTTAGTTTTTTTTATTTTGTTAATTAAATGAATTAATCAGATTTTTGTGATTTTGTATTTGTAAGTTTTAAATTATGATTTTGTTATGTTTTTAATTTGTTACTGCAATTTGATTTCATAGTCTGTTTGTTTGATTTCAAATTTAAATTTAAATTATGATTATGTTTGCAAATTTAATGGTTAGTAGTTATTACTGATTTGTTTGTTATTTATTATTATTAGGTTATAAATTAAAATTTTAAATTTTAAATTTTATTAGGTTAAATTTTATTGAAATTTAAATATTTAAAATTATATAGTAAATTTTTAATAATTTTATTTAATATTTAATTAAACCGGTCGAATCCCGGTTGAACCATTAAATCAGTGAACCAGTTAACTCACCGGTTTATTGACCGGTCCGGTTCTCGCAACCTTGCTATTTCTAAATTTATTTCAAGAATACATGTTAAGAATAAAGTTGGATACATTAGCATGTGATGGTATTTAGGTGTGTCCGTTTGTGTTTGGAGAATTTTTTTTATTAAGACACATTTGGACACAGCAGCACGTGTGTCAGACAAGTGTCGATGGATTTTATATCTAAAACGTGTCCGACATGCAGAGACGACAACTCAAAAAAGTATCTATGCTTCATAGCTTAAAAGAGTTTAAAGAAAAATCAAATATAAATGTTATTTTTTAAAAGCATAAAACAGGTAAAAAAAGTTAACAACTTTCTTTATTTAGAAACTAAGAGGATAATTACGAGAATAAACCAAGACTTTAAATTATTTTTAATCAGATAATAATACCTATTATCTTATTATTAACAAGAATATCAATATAACTAATATATAAATGTCCTGATATCTCCTAACATTCCCCATTAAACTTAAGTGGAAGCTAATGAAATTATGTTGAGTTTGGCCATAAGATTTCAAAATCTAGCATTATGATAAGCAATATAAATGGTAATTCAGTTGTCACAATAAAAATCAATTGCGAAGGCAGAAGATGATGACAAGTCATCATATACCCATTTTTCAAGCTAATTTCACTTGTTTTGTTAGCATTTATGCACTTTCTTGCATCCTAAGTAAGTGATTTGGAGTGAAAATGCATAAACTCTTTAAATCAAGCAACCACCATGAAATTAATGTTAATCCATGAGGTTTAAGCTAATTTTAATTGAATTTTAATTGATTTATAAGCCTCTTGAATTTAGTGATACTTTGAGTGGTTGTTTGGTTTATTGTAGGTGAAGAAAAGAAAAGAAAAGGAAAAGCGTGGCATAAAAAGTGTAGCCCAAGAAAAGGAAAGCGTGGCCAAAGAGGAGAGAAGCATGCCGCATTGCAATGGGGGAAGCAACATTGCCCTCCACAAGGGCAGACTGCCCTCTAGGAGGGCAACATAGAGAACCAAATAAGAAAAAGCAAACTCTGCCCTGCCCTTGTGGAGAGCAGAATCGGGCTCCATAAGGAAGAAAATCAAAGAGAAAAGGTCACCCATGCATGCCACAAGGTTCGAACAAGGAACCATGAGGAAGCCAAGCTCTAAGACCCATTGCCGTGCCAAGAAATCAAGAAAATTAATGAAGCGTGTGTATTCGCCCAGGATCGAACACGGGCGTGCAATATGGCAACTCTGCCCTGCCCTTGGCGCGAGCAGGGCAGCAATTGGACTGGCGCACCACACAAAAATTTCTGGCGCACCAACTTTGCTTCCTGGCGCACCAAACTATCGTCCTGGCAAGCATCTGACGCGCGCGTTCCTCCCCTGGTGCACCAAAGCCTTCCTGCCCTGCCCTTGGCGCGGGCAGGGCAGCGTCCCACGCACCAACAAGCATCTCGCGCGCGCACGCTTGTCCCTGGCGCATCAACCTTTTCCCGCCCTGCCCTTGGCGCGGGCAGGGCAGCTTCTCAAGCACAAGGCCGTGCCAGACGCGCACCACGCAGCACCAACTTGCACCAAGGCCGCACCAAGCTTGTGCACCATACATCAATTTTCTGCCCTGCCCTCCACAAGGGCAGGGCAGCCTCCTGGGAGTGACTTTTTGGGCCAGAATTCAAATTAAAAATTCATTTGAATTCATTTCTTCACCAATTCAAAAGCCCATCCAAATCCCATTATCCAAGAATAGAAAGTGTATAAATAGGAGTTAGTTTGATGTAATTAAAAACCTTTTTAGCTACCTTTACTTTGAGCTTTGAATTTTGACTTTTATTTGGAGCTTCACTTTCTTTGAGTTTTCTTGAGAGAATTGACCGAGCACTAAGAGGATCAAGGGAGAATTGACTGATCTCCTTCCTCATTTCCCTTGGGCAATTCTACTCTTCTGTTTTTGAGTTTTGGGTGTGTGAAATTGGGGAAATTCTGTCCCAATTCCCATTCAAACTCTTCTCAAATTGTTTTCTGCATAATTCAGTTTCAATTCTGTTCTTCTATTGCTTCTTCTTTAATTTTCTGTCAATTGCTTAGATAATTCAGATCTGGGAAGGAAATTGGGTTTTAGGCTCTGCTACCTAAGCCTTGGGATCCTAAGATCATAATTCACTCTTGGTTCTTCTGTGAACCTTTGCTGCATTTTATTTTCTTTCTGTTTGAATGCTCTTTGCTTCTGATTCAAATTCTGCTCAATCAATTGCTGCAATTTACTTCTTCTTTGTTTAGATCGTGTAATCCCATTCCTCAATTCCCTTTTATATTCAAGCCATTTATCTTTCTTGCCATTTAAGTTACTGCAATTTAAGTTTCTTGCACTTTAAGTTTCAGTCATTTACTTTCTTGCTCTTTAAGTTTCTGCACTTTTACTTTCCTGTTCTTTATTTTACTGCACTTTTCCCTTCCCCCTTTACATTTACTGTCATTTACTTCCTGTTAAACACAAATCACTCAATCAAAACTTGATTCGCTTGACTAAACCACCCACTAAACTAAAATTGCTCAATCCTTCAATCCCTGTGGGATCGACCTCACTCATGTGAGTTATTATTACTTGATGCGACCCGGTACACTTGCCGGTGAGTTTTGTGTTGGATCGTTTTCCACACATCAAGTTTTTGGCGCCGTTGCCGGGGATTGAAATAGATTGACAATGATTAAGTGAAGTGGAGGTCTAGATTAAGCACTTTTTCTTTTCTGTTATTCTAATTCTTACTAACACACTAACTGTTTGAATTTTTGCTTAAACTAACTAAAACTTCATTCTAAGCTACAGATTGAAGTTCCATTGTATTTCTGGGTTTGTGTGTTTATTGTTGTGTGTTTGTATGTCAGGTATAGGAAGATCTTCTCCTATCATCCCTGAAATTGATCAAAGGACTCTTCGGAGAATAAGAAGAGCTGAAAGAGGGAAGAATATTGTGGGAGAAGAAGAATCTGAGGAGGAATTCCAAGACATGGAAGGAGATACCAATCAACCTGAAGGAGGAGCCAATAATAATCAACATCAGAGAAGAGTCTTGGCTTCATACACATTTGCAAATGCTAGGCATTGTGGGAGTAGCATTCTTCCTCCCAATGTCAATGCAAACAACTTTGAACTCAAGCCACAACTCATAACTCTGGTTCAAAACAATTGTTCTTTTGGAGGAGGGCCTTTGGAGGATCCAAATCAACATTTGTCCACCTTCTTGAGAATCTGTGATACAGTGAAAACAAATGGTGTACCTCCTGATAGTTACAAGTTGCTACTCTTCCCATTCTCTCTCAGAGATAAAGCCACTCAATGGCTAGAGACCTTTCCAAAAGAAAGCATCAACACTTGGGATGACTTGGTGAGCAAGTTTCTTGCCAAATTCTACCCCCCTCAAAGAGTCCTAAGGTTGAAGACAGAGGTTCAAACATTCACTCAATTGGAGGCCGAGAACTTATACGAAGCATGGGAAAGATATAAGGCTCTATTGAGGAAATGTCCCCCAAAAATGTTTACTGAATGGGATAAGTTGCAAAACTTCTATGAAGGACTCACTCTTAAAGCTCAAGAAGCTCTTGATCATTCTGCAGGAGGATCCTTGCAACTCATGAAGACCACAGAGGAAGCTCAAAACCTCATTGAGATGGTGGCCAACAACCAATATTTCTTTGCTCATCAAAGACAACGCCAACCATCACAAAGAAGAGGAGTAATGGAGTTAGAAGGAGTTGATTCTATTCTGGCCCAGAACAAGATGATGCAGCAGCAGATCCAACAACAATTTGAACAAATGGCTAAGAGAATTGATGGCTTGCAAGTGGCAGCAGTGAGCACCACAAGCCAACCTCCAACCACTTGGGTGCAAAGTGAAGAAACTCAAGAAGAGCAACAACAAGAGCAGGTCCAATACATGCACAACCAAAATCATGGAACAAATGAAGTCTATGGTGATACCTACAATCCATCTTGGAAGAACCATCCCAACCTCAGATGGGGAGACAACCATAATCAAACCCAACAACCATGGCAAAGAAACACAGGCCAAAACAATTGGAAAAACACAAACCACAACCCCCAGCCAAACACTAACCAAAACTCATACAGAAAACCACAAAACAACTACCCAAATTCTAACCAATACCCACCCAATAGCCACCCAACTAACCAAAACACTTATCTTCATCCATCGACACCCCAAAATCAAACCATCTCCCAAGACTCACAAAGAATCACCAATCTAGAGCTACTCATGGAGAAACTAATGAAGAGCCAAGAATTGACAACCAAGAACCAAGAAGCCTCCATGAAGAATCTAGAGAGGCAGATTGGACAAATCTCCAAGAAGATTTCTGTTGAGAAGCCATCAAGTTCACTACCTAGTGACACCATTCCCAACCCAAAGGAAGAATGCAAGGTTGTGCAACTGAGAAGTGGAAGAGTGTTAACAGATAGTAGCCAAGGAGCAACAAAGAAGCTTATGGAGAATGACACTGAGCCAACAAAGAATGATGAAACCATCAACCAAGACAAGATAAGCAAGAATGCTCCAGAAAAGCTCACAGAGGAAGACAACAAGCACCAGAATTTGAAGAAAGGAAAGAAGATCTTGGAGGAACCAACTCCAAAACAGCATCAAGTGGAGAAGAGCTCAACACCACTACTACCTTATCCACAAAGATTTCACAAGGAAACAAAGGACCAGCATTTCCATAAATTTCTTGAGACTTTCAAGAAGTTGGAAATTAACATACCTTTGGCAGAGGCTTTGGAACAAATGCCCCTGTATGCCAAGTTCTTAAAGGAGCTCATCAACAAGAAAAGAGATTGGAATGAGAAGGAAACGGTGATGCTTAGTGAGGAATGTAGTGCCGTGCTCCAAAAGGGAATCCCACCAAAACTCAAGGATCCAGGGAGTTTTGTAGTGTCATGCACTATAGGCAAACTATCCTTGGACAAAGCTCTTTGTGATCTTGGAGCTAGTATCAACTTAATGCCCTTGTCCATGATGAAGAAGTTGGCCATAGAAGAACTCAAACCCACCAAGATGTCACTAGTCATGGCAGACAGATCAATCAAGATACCAAATGGAATTGTGGAAAATTTGCTAGTAAAGGTTGGAGAGTTTGTCTTCCCTGCAGATTTTGTAATCCTAGATACCGATGAGGAAGGCAACAATTCAATCATCTTAGGCAGACCATTTCTAGCAACTGCAAGAACCATTATTGATGTGGAAAAAGGAGAGATGATTTTCAGAGTACACAATGAGCAAATGATCATCAATGTTTTTAAGTCAATGCAACACCCCCCAGAGAAAGAAGATCATTTGAGGGTAGACATGATAGAGAGCCTGGTGGAAGAAATGTTAGACATCAATCAGCATGAGCAAGAAAATGATAATCAAGAGACAACAGAGGAACATGTGGCTGAAGCTTTCATAAACAAAGAGGTGGAACTAAGCAAGAAAGAAGAGGTGCAAAAGCAAGAACTGAAGCCATTACCCTCTCATCTCAAATACGCATTCCTTGGCACTTCAGAAAGCCTCCCGGTGATCATCAATTCGGCTTTGACAAAGAAAGAAGAAGGAGAGCTTCTTGATGTTCTCAGAGCTCACAAGGATGCCTTGGGATGGACCATTGATGACCTGAAAGGCATCAGCCCCACAGTATGCATGCATAAGATTCTTTTGGAGGACAATTCCAAAGCAGTAATCCAACCTCAAAGAAGACTCAACCCTGCAATGAAGGAAGTTGTCCAGAAGGAAGTAATGAAATTATGGAATGCAGGAATCATATATCCCATCTCTGATAGCCCATGGATAAGCCCAGTTCAAGTGGTACCAAAGAAAGGTGGGATGACAGTTATTATTAATGAGAAGAGTGAACTCATTCCCACCAGAACTGTGACAGGGTGGAGAATGTGTATTGATTATAGAAGGTTGAATGATGCCACACGCAAAGATCACTTCCCACTTCCCTTCATTGATCAAATGCTTGAAAGGTTGGCTGGCCATGCTTATTATTGCTTCCTTGATGGCTATTCTGGGTATAATCAGATAGTGGTGGATCCAAAAGACCAAGAAAAGACTTCATTCACATGCCCAGTTGGAGTTTTTGCCTATAGAAGAATGCCATTCGGATTATGCAATGCCCCAGCCACTTTTCAAAGGTGTATGCTTTCCATTTTCTCAGATATGGTTGAAAAATTTTTAGAGGTTTTCATGGATGACTTCTCTGTTTTTGGTGACACTTTCAATACTTGTTTAAACCATCTAACTCTTGTCTTGAAACGGTGCCAAGAAACTAATTTAGTTTTAAATTGGGAGAAGTGCCATTTCATGGTACCTGAGGGGATTGTTCTTGGTCATAAAGTTTCAAGAAGAGGAATAGAGGTTGACAAGGCAAAAGTGGAAATAATAGAAAAACTCCCTCCACCAACTAATGTGAAATCTGTTAGAAGTTTCTTGGGGCATGCAGGATTTTATAGAAGGTTTATCAAAGATTTTTCTAAAATAGCCAAACCTTTGAGTAACCTTTTGATGAATGATCAACCTTTTGTTTTTGATAAAAATTGCCAGCAAGCTTTTGAAACTTTAAAACATAAACTCACCACAGCACCAATCATCACACCCCCGGATTGGAATTTACCATTTGAACTTATGTGTGATGCAAGTGAAATTGCAATTGGTGCTGTACTTGGACAGAAAAAGGGAAACTTGCATCATGTCATATATTATGCAAGTAAGGTATTAAATGAAGCTCAAAAAAATTACACCACAACAGAGAAGGAATTGTTAGCTGTGGTCTATGCATTTGATAAGTTTAGATCGTACTTGATAGGAGCTAAAATTGTGGTTTATACTGATCATGCTGCTCTCAAGTATTTGATGTCAAAACAGGATGCTAAACCAAGGCTTATCAGATGGATTCTACTCTTACAAGAATTTGACATTGAGGTGAGGGACAGGAAAGGCACTGAAAATCTGGTTGCTGATCATTTGTCAAGGCTACCACCAGAGACAATTCAACAGGCTTCATTACCTGTGAATGAAAGCTTCCCAGATGAACATCTCATGCAAATCCAACAAACACCATGGTTCGCTGATATAGCTAATTACAAAGTGGGAAGGAAGATACCTCAAGAATTCACTAAGCAACAAATGAAGAAGTTAATCAATGAAGCAAAGAAGTTCTTGTGGGATGAACCTTACTTGTTCAAAAGATGTTCTGATGGAATAATTAGAAGATGTGTCCCTGAGAGTGAAATAAAAGATATATTGTGGCATTGCCATGGCTCTGCGTACGGCGGACACTTTGGTCCAGAGAGAACAGCAGCAAAGATACTACAAAGTGGGTTCTATTGGCCAACCATTTTCAAAGATGCCAGGGAATTTGTCCATCAATGTAATGAATGCCAAAGAGCAGGAGGAATAACAAAAAGGAATGAGATGCCACAGAACTTCATTTTGGAAGTAGAATTGTTTGATCTATGGGGCATTGATTTCATGGGACCCTTTCCTCCTTCTTATTCATTCAGATACATCTTGGTAGCAGTAGAGTATGTTTCAAAATGGGTGGAAGCCATAGCCACAACTACCTGTGATGCACAAGTGGTTCTTCAATTCTTGAAAAAGCACATCTTTACTAGATATGGAGTACCCAAGGGTCTCATCAGTGATGGTGGTGGCCATTTTTGTAATAGACAAATGGAGAAACTTCTCCACAAATATGGAGTTATTCACAAGGTAGCCACACCATATCATCCCCAAACCAATGGTCAAGCAGAATTAGCAAACAGGGAACTAAAGAAGATCCTAGAAAAAATAGTTGGTAGCACAAGAAAGGATTGGGCTAGGAAGTTGGAAGATGCACTTTGGGCATACAGAACAGCTTTTAAAACTCCTATTGGGAAGTCTCCATTCCAACTACTATATGGCAAATCTTGTCATCTCCCTGTAGAGCTTGAGCACAAAGCCTTTTGGGCCACTAAACTTCTAAATTTGGATTCTGAAGCAGCAGGAGAGAAAAGATTGTTGCAGCTGAATGAGCTAGATGAGTTTAGGCTAGAAGCCTATGAAAATACCAAGATATACAAGGAGAAAGCTAAGAGATGGCATGACAGGAAGATTTTGAAGAAAGAGTTCAAACCAGGACAACAAGTACTCTTGTATAATTCACGGCTCAAGATATTCCCTGGCAAGCTCAAGTCTAAATGGACTGGTCCATACTTGGTGACCAAGGTTTTTCCTTATGGGAGTATTGAGTTGCTCGATGAAGCAACAAAGAGTCAATTTACAGCAAATGGTCATAGAGCAAAGCTGTACTTAGGTGGGCAATGGAACAAAGAAAAGGAGGTCCAAAACCTGAATCCCTCTTGAAGCAAAAATGAAGATGTCAAGCTAATGACAATAAAAGAGCGCTTGTTGGGAGGCAACCCAACCTGAGGTAGTTGTCTTTTTCATAGCTTTTCAATAAAAATGTTGAATAATTGGTATGCATTGCAAGGAGCTAAGTTTGGTGTTGCACACCAAAACAATTTGAGGGAGAATGAAAACTTCTAAGTTTGGTGTTCCACCAAAAATATCATTTAAAAACACATTCTCACCTCTTGCATGATTCTAGCTCCAAGCAATCAAACATATTATTCAACTATTGAATTGTTTTCTAGCTTTAATTCCATTAACCTTAGCAAGGATACATGGTTTCAAATATGGTTAACTTGTTGTATCTGAGACAGTGGCAAACAATTAAGTTTGGTGTTCCCACACCAAAATAAATCCAAGAGCCACATTTAATGTATGCATATTAACCATGCACTTAAAGGCTTGAGAAGCAAGCAACTTTGAGGATTATGCAGGACAAGAGTCAATAATTGAAGACATTATGCATCTTAACTCAAAGAGGACACAACAGAAGGAAAAATCAAAGAGCTGCAACTTCAAAGGTTGTATCTGAACTTAATCCATGCTGTTGTGTGATGTTTTGAATTTGGGAACCTTTGTAGGTCTTGCTAAAGTGTTTATATAGTTGCAAGTGAAATTGTTTGTTGAAAATGCCAAGTCTGCATAATGCTTGTATCCATCACTTAGCTTAAATATTGCTTTGTTTCCCATATGCTTAAATAAAAGAGTTTGGTTTGAATTGAAAAGTAAAATATCCAATGTTGCATAAGTATGAATGGAAGTTGGTGGTGGCATATGTGTTTGATTAAATGCATGACTCATGAAATAAGTGTTGCATAATATCATTCTCATTCAATTGTGAGTTAGCTTGCTGTTATAAAAACCCCTATCAAGAATGAAACAACCCTTGGTAACAAAAACAGAAAGAAAAAGGGAAAGAAAAAGCCAAAATGGCAAGAAAAACAAAGAATAAAGGTTGGACACCAATAGCTTGAATCTTAGGACATATGCCTGTGGTGTTCTTGTACTAAGATCTGCTTGGATGAGTAAATTCTAAGGGGTATTTTGAAACCTGGTCACTTAGATCAACTGATTTGGGATGGCCAATTGAAAATCCACAATAAAGAGCAACTTAGATACAAAGCATTTAGTTATCCAAAGAGATGCTGGGCATCAATGATCCTAGGAAGAATTAGCAAGCCAAGTGTCTGTGGTGGAGAGATGTTGAGCAAAAAGAAAGAAAAAAAATAAAGCCAAAGGCTATGCTGCAGCATTTGACACCCAACCTATGAAAGAATAATAAGCTTGTTAAGCTTTGTAAGCCAAGAAAAGTTAGCAAGGGAGAGAGTAACAAAGTGAGTCTTATAACAGCAAGTCTAGCAAACCTTTGATGCAAAATGTGTATTATGCAGCAGCAACAATAAATGAGTTGTCATTGTCTGCATAAATACCCCATAGATCAAGTTCTGCTATCTGCATAATAAGGATATGCATTCTTTTCTTGTTCATCTCATTTACTCTTAATTTTGATGCTTGCTTGGGGACAAGCAAGGTTTAAGTTTGGTGTTGTGATGACAAGTCATCATATACCCATTTTTCAAGCTAATTTCACTTGTTTTGTTAGCATTTATGCACTTTCTTGCATCCTAAGTAAGTGATTTGGAGTGAAAATGCATAAACTCTTTAAATCAAGCAACCACCATGAAATTAATGTTAATCCTTGAGGTTTAAGCTAATTTTAATTGAATTTTAATTGATTTATAAGCCTCTTGAATTTAGTGATACTTTGAGTGGTTGTTTGGTTTATTGTAGGTGAAGAAAAGAAAAGAAAAGGAAAAGCGTGGCATAAAAAGTGTAGCCTAAGAAAAGGAAAGCGTGGCCAAAGAGGAGAGAAGCATGCCGCATTGCAATGGGGGAAGCAACATTGCCCTCCACAAGGGCAGACTGCCCTCTAGGAGGGCAACATAGAGAACCAAATAAGAAAAAGCAAACTCTGCCCTGCCCTTGTGGAGAGCAGAATCGGGCTCCATACGGAAGAAAATCAAAGAGAAAAGGTCACCCATGCATGCCACAAGGTTCGAACAAGGAACCATGAGGAAGCCAAGCTCTAAGACCCATTGCCGTGCCAAGAAATCAAGAAAATTAATGAAGCGTGTGTATTCGCCCAGGATCGAACACGGGCGTGCAATATGGCAACTCTGCCCTGCCCTTGGCGCGGGCAGGGCAGCAATTGGACTGGCGCACCACACAAAAATTTCTGGCGCACCAACTTTGCTTCCTGGCGCACCAAACTATCGTCCTGGCAAGCATCTGACGCGCGCGTTCCTCCCCTGGCGCACCAAAGCCTTCCTGCCCTGCCCTTGGCGCGGGTAGGGCAGCGTCCCACGCACCAACAAGCATCTCGCGCGCGCACGCTTGTCCCTGGCGCATCAACCTTTTCCCGCCCTGCCCTTGGCGCGGGCAGGGCAGCTTCTCAAGCACAAGGCCGTGCCAGACGTGCACCACGCAGCACCAACTTGCACCAAGGCCGCACCAAGCTTGTGCACCATACATCAATTTTCTGCCCTGCCCTCCACAAGGGCAGGGCAGCCTCCTGGGAGTGACTTTTTGGGCCAGAATTCAAATTAAAAATTCATTTGAATTCATTTCTTCACCAATTCAAAAGCCCATCCAAATCCCATTATCCAAGAATAGAAAGTGTATAAATAGGAGTTAGTTTGATGTAATTAAAAACCTTTTTAGCTACCTTTACTTTGAGCTTTGAATTTTGACTTTTATTTGGAGCTTCACTTTCTTTGAGTTTTCTTGAGAGAATTGACCGAGCACTAAGAGGATCAAGGGAGAATTGACTGATCTCCTTCCTCATTTCCCTTGGGCAATTCTACTCTTCTGTTTTTGAGTTTTGGGTGTGTGAAATTGGGAAAATTCTGTCCCAATTCCCATTCAAACTCTTCTCAAATTGTTTTCTGCATAATTCAGTTTCAATTCTGTTCTTCTATTGCTTCTTCTTTAATTTTCTGTCAATTGCTTAGATAATTCAGATCTGGGAAGGAAATTGGGTTTTAGGCTCTGCTACCTAAGCCTTGGGATCCTGAGATCATAATTCACTCTTGGTTCTTCTGTGAACCTTTGCTGCATTTTATTTTCTTTCTGTTTGAATGCTCTTTGCTTCTGATTCAAATTCTGCTCAATCAATTGCTGCAATTTACTTCTTCTTTGTTTAGATCGTGTAATCCCATTCCTCAATTCCCTTTTATATTCAAGCCATTTATCTTTCTTGCCATTTAAGTTACTGCAATTTAAGTTTCTTGCACTTTAAGTTTCAGTCATTTACTTTCTTGCTCTTTAAGTTTCTGCACTTTTACTTTCCTGTTCTTTATTTTACTGCACTTTTCCCTTCCCCCTTTACATTTACTGTCATTTACTTCCTGTTAAACACAAATCACTCAATCAAAACTTGATTCGCTTGACTAAACCACCCACTAAACTAAAATTGCTCAATCCTTCAATCCCTGTGGGATCGACCTCACTCATGTGAGTTATTATTACTTGATGCGACCCGGTACACTTGCCGGTGAGTTTTGTGTTGGATCGTTTTCCACACATCAGAAGAGTCCTCAAGTCTTCAACAAGTCAATGAATCAAGATTAATTCATAAGTGTGGTGAGCATGATATTCAGCTTTGGTGCTTGATCAAGCAGTAAAATTCTATTTTTTGACACGCCATGAGATAAGAAAGTCACCAAAACATAAATAGTAGTCATAAGTAGAATGACAATTATTAAGGTCATTGACCCAATCAATATCAGAATATGCTTGAAGAATAAGAGAAGAATGAGTAGAAAAATAAAAACATGAAACATAGTGTTTTTAATATAGCAAAAAATCTGAAAAACAACAGCATAATAAGTACTACGAGGGATTGATAAATTTAGATAACAACATGATCAGGACATGAAATGTCAAGATGTGTAATAATTAAGTAGGAAAGACTACTAAACCAATTGCATGGAGAGAGTTGGATTATCCAAAACATCTCGTCTCTAGTAGTAAAGTGAGCATTTATAACACCCCAATTCTCCATAGAGTTATTCTCAGAAATTCTGTGATGAGAAATTCGATAAATATTTGAAAATCACCTCATTATAAAATAATAAGGCGGATTTGGACTTGACAAGTGAAAAGAACAGTATAGATATATCATTGGGTTTAGTTAACTATGAACCAACACGCATTAAACCGCTTTCTTTCTCTTGGTTCAGCTGAACCAGAATCAAAATCCCATCATCAGGAGAACTTAACTATGATTAGCCTTAATTTTCTTACTTCTTCTACCTCTGATGACCGTACCTGAGAATGAGCCCCAACTCCAGTTCCACCTCTTGGTTACCTCTTCCATTAAATGCTCATCATTATGTGTCTTATTGAGAAGAAACCAACGAAACCTCTGCACCGCCTCATCCCACCTCCTCTTCTTCTATCTAATGAACCCAGTGCTTTTCATCATCTTCAAAATTAAAACACGCACAAATGGAAGAAAGAACAGAGAAAAGAATGAAATAAAGCTGAGGGAGAATGAAGGAGTCATCCAAAGCAAGATGATAGACTGCATTCCTCATCATTTTGAATCTTTGAAGTATCCTTGCTGGGTGAGAACCAACAACTCTGTTTCTCTTCTTCTTCTTCTTCAAATTCAAAGAAAGAAATTCTGTTCTTTCTCCTTGTTCCATTTCTGCCATTCTAATTTCAATTTCTGCTAGAACAGTGGTAACCATAAGTAAAAGAGGAGTGAGAACTCTTCTCTTGCTCAAACTTGGATCGGCCACTTGTTCGTAGGGGGAGTGACCGAAGCTTCAATTTCGTGTGGTTAGGATCTCTAATTCAAGGAAGAAGCACAAACAGAATTTTGAACTTCAAAAGAGGTAAGGGTTTGAATGTTTAGAAGGATATGTTTGTGACTGATTGATGGTACTGTTGGTGAATTGTAGGTTTGATAATGTTACTTGGGGTTTTATGTTACTATGTGCAGAATTTACTTGAAGGCTAAAGGCCATGTTTTATGATTGAATTAGTTGGTAGTATAAGCTGTTGTGCTTGAGATGGGTTCTGTTATAACTAAACCCAGTTGAATGATGATGAATGATGCATGTGAAAATTCTGTTCTTAACATGATGCAGAAAAATGAATGTTCACTTGTGTATAAGCACTTGAAAACTTGGAAAATATTGACTCTGGATTTTTGGGACTGTGCTAATCACTCTAGCAACTTTGGTTAGTCACAACAAAGTTGGAATTATGGTTTTAGAGGAATTTTAAGCTTAAATATAAGATTTGGTATGTGAGGTTGTTGGAATCACTTGATGTAGAAATTATTTTTGGAAGAAATTATTATTTTTCTGTAATAGTCCGAACCACCTTTTTGGAAGAAATTATTTTTCTGTAAAACTTAGGTGTGTCTTGAATGTGCCATAAAAATTTCAAGGGATTTGGCCAAGTGGTTTAAATGATATGAATTTTTGAAAACAGTAGCTGCTGCATAATTTTTCTGGTTTTCTGGTTCTGCAATGTCAATTTTAAACCACTGGAACTTTTGTTTTACGTAACATTTTAAGTTGCTACCAAATGGGTTTTGAAGATCTGTATCTTCACTTTAATTGAGTGCAAATTTCATGTTCATATCTATTTTGTAGACTTAATTAAGTCACTTGGAAGCTAGGTTGCTTGCTGGGAATTCTGAACTGATATATGAAAATAAGGCATTACTTCCAATTGAGAATTAATTAATCAAATGAAGTGATATGAACTTAAAACTTGTTTGTTCTGAAACTTAGGAAAGTTGAGTGTAATCTACTCAAAATTTAGAAGCAACGGATTAGAATTGAAATTATTATGGATTTTATAAAAACACTGCTGCTTGCTATTTTTCTGAATCTTTACAAGTGGAGTAGCAGAATTTTAAAACCTTGTATATAATTCAATTCTAATCCAAATACAGTAGAATCTAATTCAAAGTAAAGGTTAGGATCTCTAGCGTTACTTTGATAAGAGAGATAGTCCGTACGTAAGCTTTCACAATATAAAAACAACACAAGACAGCAAGGTGCTGTTCCAACCAACCAAGAATAATAGTCTCAATTTTTTCTCAATAGCTGGAGATAGATTTCCCAAAAAAATATGATTCTTAGTTCTTTAGAAACTTGAGTTCAATACAAACATGTGGACATAAAGTTTACGTGAATCTGAGTTCGTTTGTGATATTAATTGTTAGATAGAAAACTGGTTGCCAAAAAGGAATTAGGCTAAACAAGCTAAGAAATGAATAAGAATGCAAGTTACCCCTAAGAAGGTTAAAGTTAAAAGGGTGATGCGGAGGTATGTTTAGTAATATGGTGATGTGGAGGTATGCTTAGTTATGTGGTGATGCGGAGGTATGTATACTTATAAGGTGATGCGGAGGCATGATGAAAAGACAGGAAATAAGAAACAATGAATGAAAAGGATAGTTGAATGTTATTTATTTGACTTGGCCTTTTTGCCAAACTGCTAATGCAGAGGTGCCCGCCTGACTGATAGCCTAAGATTGCTAATGCGAAAATATCTGCCTAACTGATAGCATATTGTATGTTGAATGGGCTTTTGTACCAAATTGCTAATGCGAAAGTGTCCGCCTAACTGATAGCCTGAGATTGCTAATGCGAAAATGTTCGTCTAATGGATAGCACTGTTCCTTACTGTGATACATATTAAAATGTTATTATAATGAGGCCTAATTGACACAGATGGAAGATCTAGACTTGATCACTGCCACATAAGTTATATTCAGAGAGGTACCAGAGGAGCACATGTTGTCGGACCCTACAGGAGATGCTCGAAACTAGTCTTGAGCTGATGGTTGCAAAGTTTTACCTCGACGGTAGAAAGAATGTACGATAGATGGTATTCATTCCTTAGACTTTGCTTTCCCTCAATTCTATGGCATTTTTTTGAGGGATAAGACTTGATATTTTCTTTTCTTTTAGCCCGGGTTCCAACTTAGGGATTTTCTATATGAACCAAGTATCTGGAAAGTTGTCAGTTATATATATATATATATATATATATATATATATATATATATATAACTATGTCATGTTTGTATGAACTAACTTAAGACGTAGATATGTATGAAAGCTATTCTGTGATCTTATTGCTAAATTTAATTTTGCTGTTAGTCTGGTGTTTATCTTATATTGTATATCTCTGAAGATGTTCATGGTTTTGTTAATAGGTTTGTTAAAAAAAGTATGTTATAAAAATAAGTTAATATACGCGATTCCGTAGTACAAAAAGCTTATATGTAGTAAATATTATCGAGTTTAGAGTTTTATAGGGCTACTGGGAAGTAACATCTGATGACTGGCAGTGATCTGGACCTGTCGAAAATTGGGTCGTTACAACTTAGTATCATAGCAGTTCGTTCCTAATAGAGCCTGAGAATGGACTGACTATGCCTCGTCGCATACTCTGCTTTTTGTTTTCTCATGCTATTAGGGTATCTTTATTAATGCATTCAGCATGATCATATGTGAGCGCTTGTTCAGGAATTATTTATACTTGACCTGATGTGTTAAGGTTGATCACCTTGATGTTGATTGTTGGGAATGAATAAGACCTCAATGATTGTGAGTGGATGAATTTATCGATATAAGATTTCTCGCAACACCTGCGATTATTAGATAGACTGCCATAATAAAACTTTTAAACACCAATGACCACATTTGTGTGGCATGTAGCTACTGTACTTAGAAGTACGGTTGATTGATAAACGTTGGGATATGAATAGTACGAGAATGCTAACGATGAATCCAAGACGGCCTGATGTGAGTGATGCGCAGCGGAAGCAAGGTGACACGAGGTACGAATGTGGAGAGTTTCCATCGATTTCCCTTACGAACACCTTTAGGATCAAAACTTTTCTTGCGTAAGACAGTTTTTGAGATAGTTAAGATAGGATCTTTTGTGGTTTTATAACACTTAATATATACTCGAAGTTTTGAGGGCGAAACTTTTTGTAAGGTGGGTGGGATATAACACCCCAATTCTCCATAGAGTTATTCTTAGAAATTCTGTGATGAGAAATTCAATAAATATCTGAGAATTACCTCATTATAAAATAATAAGGCGGATTTAGACTTGATAAGTGAAAAGAACAGTATAGATATATCATTAAGTTTAGTTAACTATGAACCCACACGCATTAAACCGCTTTCTTTCTCTTAGTTCAGCCGAACCAGAATCAAAATCCCATCATCAGGAGAACTTAACTATGATTAGCCTTAATTTTCTTATTTCTTCTACCTCTGATGACCAAAGCTGAGAAGGAGCCCCAACCCCAGTTCCACCTCTTGGTTACCTCTTCCATTAAATGCTCATCCTTATGTGTCTTATTGAGAAGAAACCAACGAAACCTTTGCACCGCCTCATCCCACCTCCTCTTCTTCTATCTAATGAACCCAGTGTTTTTCATCCTCTTCAAAATTAAAATACGCACAAATGGAAGAAATAATAGAGAAAAGAATGAAATGAAGCTGATGGAGAAGGAATGAGCCATCCACAGCAAGAAGATAGACTGCATTCCTCATTATTTTGAATCTTTGAAGCATCCTTACTAGGCGAGAACCAACAACTCTGTTTCTCTTCTTCTTCTTCAAATTCAAAGAAAGAATTTCTGTTCTTTCTCCTTGATCCATTTTGCCATTCTAATTTCAATTTCTGCTAGAATAGTGGTAACCATAAGTAAAAGACGAGTGAGAACTCTTCTCTTGCTCAAACTTGGATCGGCCACTTGTTCGTAGGGGGAGTGACCGAAGCTTCAATTTCGTGTGGTTAGGATCTCTAATTCAAGAAAGAAGCACAAACAGAATTTTGAACTTCAAAAGAGGTAAGGGTTTCAATGTTTAGAAGGATATGTTTGTGACTGATTGATGGTACTGTTGGTGAATTGTAGGTTTGATAATGTTACTTAGTGTTTTATGTTGCTATGTGCAGAATTTACTTGAAGGCTAAAGGCCATGTTTTATGATTGAATTAGTTGGTAGTATAAGCTGTTGTGCTTGAGATGGGTTCTGTTATAAGTAAATCTAGTTGAATGATGATTTATTATGTGATTAAATGATAAAAAGTGCATGTGGAAATTCTGCTTTTAACATGATGCAGAAAAATGAATGTTCACTTGTGTAGAAGCACTTGAAAACTTGGAAAATAATGACTCTAGATTTTTGGGACTGTGCTAATCACTCTAGCAACTTTGGTTAGTCACAAGAAAGTTGGAATTATGGTTTTAGAGGAATTTTAGGCTTAAATATAAGATTTGGTATGTGAGGTTGTTGGAATTACTCGATGCAGAATTTCTGCGTATTTAGCAGTGACTTGAAATAAATTCTGGTAACAGTCCGGATCACCTTTTAGGATGAAATTATTTTTCTGTAATACTTAGGTTTGTCTTGAATGTGCCATAAAAATTTCAAGGGATTTGGCCAAGTGGTTTAAAAGATATGAATTTTTGAAAACAGTAGCTGCTGCAGAATTTTTCTGGTTTTCTGGTTCTGCAACGTCAATTTCAAACCACTAGAACTTTTGTTTTACATAACATTTTAAGTTGCTATCAAATGAGTTTTGAAGATCTGTATCTTCACTTTAATTGAGTACTAATTTCATGTTCATATCTATTTTGTAGACTTAATTAAGTCACTTGGAAGCTGGGTTGCTTGCTGAAAATTCTGAACTGATTTATGAAAATAGGGCATTACTTCCAATTGAGAATTAATTAATCAAATGAAGTGATATGAACTTAAAAATTGTTTGTTCTGAAACTTAGGAAATTTGAATGTAATCTATCTAAAATTTAGAAGCAACGGATTAGAATTGAAATTATTATGGATTTTATAAAAACACTGCTGCTTGCTATTTTTCTGAATCTTTACAAGTGCAATAGCAGAATTTTAAAACCTTGTTTAAAATTCAATTCTAATCCAAATGCAGTAGAATCTAATTCAAAGTAAAGGTTAGGATCTCTAGCGTTACTTTGATAAGAGAGATAGTCCGATAAGAGAGATAGTCCGTACGTTAGCTTTCACAACATAAAAACCACACAACAAGACAGCAAGGTGCTGTTACAAAAAAATATGATTCTTAGTTCTTTAGAAACTTGAGTTCAATATGAACATGCGGACATAAAGTTTGCATGAATCTGAGTTCGTTTGTGATATTAATCGTTAGATAGAAAACTGGTCGCCAAAAAGGTATTAGGCTAAACAAGCTAAGAAATGAATAAGAATGCAAGTTACCCCTAAGAAGGTTAAAGTTAAAAGGGTGATGCGGAGGTATGCTTAGTAATATGGTGATGTGGAGGTATGTATATTTATAAGGTGATGCGGAGGCATGATGAAAAGACAGGAAATAAGAAACAATGAATGAAAAGGATAGTTGAATGTTATTTGTTTGACTGGGCCTTTCTGCCATACTGCTAATGCAGAGTTGCCCACCTGACTGATAGTCTAAGATTGCTAATGCGGGAATGTGTGCTTAACTGATAGTATATTGTATGTTGAATGGGCCTTTGTGCCCAATTGCAAATGCTAAATTGTCTGCCTAACTGATAGCCTGAGATTGCTAATGCAGAAATGTTCGCCTAATGGATAGCACTGCTCCTAACTGTGATACACATTAAAATGTTATTATAATGAGGCCTAATTGACACGGATAATCGTGATGCCAAGGTGTCTAATTGACACAGCAAAGGGACCATATTTGAGGTTCACTCCGAGTAACGTCAGAATACGGGTAGACAACCGACACATGAGCTCATGGCCTACACTAGGAACAGGCATGCATCATAAATTGTTTGCACATTTGATTGTGATTGTTTACTGTTCATTCTTTCTACAATGTGCCATCTACTTCTTGTTAATTCTCTATTTTCTGATTCTTGTCTGTATTTTAAGATTATGATGTAACTTTCTCAAAGTTTAGAATAAAATAATAGAGTTAGGAATAATAGTCAAAGAGAATAGCGTGAGAACGGCGTTCATCCCAAAGAAAGATGCCAAGAAAGAGTTATGTCAGAGCCCACAATACGGAAGTAGCCGAGAGACTTAGTAAGCGAGTTATTACGATAGAACCAAAACTTTAGGTTTCACGAGAGAGATACGCTTTCACGATGTCACCTTACTGATGGCGAGAATTGCGTTGGTTAGGAATTTCTCTTATAGAAAGAAGAATTTCGTTGTAAGAATAGCTCCAAACCAACAAATAACTCTCACATCAAATTAAATTTGGTTGTCACAAGTAACAAACCCAAAATAAGAATTAACCGAAGTATTAAGATTCCGGGTCGTCTCACAAGAAATTACAATGAAGTGCTCAATTATTGGCTATGAAAGAACATGGGGGGTTTGATTTTTATATTTTGGTAAGAAAATAAATGGCAAAAGAAGTAAATCAAGCAAGTAGCTAAAGAAAGCAAGTAATAAAGGGAGACATTCATGGCAAGGGTTGAGATCATAGGCTTCCTATCCTAGTCATATAATGATTAATTCATCTTATCTAGTCAACTCCAACATTGGAAGATGGTGTAAGTTATCTTCCATGAGAGAATGTCAAATAAGACTAATCAATCATATCACAATAATAACAAGAGTCTATCTCATTACGTCATCCTCGAAGATGGAAGAAGGTATCATATTATCTTCACACTCGAAGAAAGTCTAACAAGACTAGCTAATTTCAATCCAAATGTCCCAATCAACTCACTAATAGAATTAGCAAAAGATTAGAGTCAATGGAAATAATATTAGCTAACAATTCTAGATCACCAACATGAGTTGGGTTTTCATGACTCAAGATTACCTAATTACTCTCTCCAAGCCAAGAATGCTCAAAATCTACTCTAAAGTCCAACCAAGTATTTTGCCAAACACTTGGTGGGTGTATAAGGAAAGCATGATAAATGTGCAAGAATAGTAAAATCTACCAACTACAAATTGCAAGAAAAGTAAATTCACAACTCAAATCAACAATTAAAAGAACATCAAACATTAAATTTCATTAAATGCAAATCAAATCCAACAAGTGTTCATCATCACAAAAGAGAGCAAAGAAGGAAATTAAGACTACAAACCATGAGAATAAAAGTGTAGAAACAAGAAATTGTAGAAGAAACAAGATGAGAACAATAATCAAAACCTAGATCTAATATGGAATTAAGCTAACCTAACCTAATTCTAGAGAGAAGAGGGAGCTTCTCTCTCTAGAAACTAACCTATATGATGCTATACTACCAAACAATTGCTCCCTTGTGCATTATCCTTCCACCCTTGATGTTGATTACTACCATGAAGGTAGTGGTTTTGGCCTTGAGAAGAATAGGGTGGACGATTGTTGTAATTCACATTGTCCACTACAAGGGCATGTTTCTCTTGAATTTGATGGCATTGATCGGTGTAATGTATGGTGCTAGAGCACAAACCACAAATCCTAGGAGAGCCTTCAAGTTGAGCAACTGGAGGTGGGGCTTGGACAGCTTAGATGGAGTAGAATTCCTTTTGATCCTTTTGCATTTGCGTGAGGATGGTGGTCATATCCCCAAGTACTTTGGTTAGGCTTGATTCGGAAGGGGACGGTTCTACCACACCCTTGAGAGGATTACTTCTCACCCTTGTATGTTGTGTAGCTTCGGCAACATCCTTTATCAAACTCCAAGCTTCTCCTTCCGTCTTATTTTTCGAAAGGGAACCACCGCTAGAAGCGGTGAGCAATCTTCTATCTTCCACACAAAGACCTCTAGTGAAGTAGCTAATAAAGCAAGTGAGTGTTCATTCCATGGAGTGGACAAGATTCCAATAGCCTCTTGAACCGAGATCAATACTCGTACAAACTCTCTTGGTCTCTTTGCATTATACCCGAAATCTCCTTCCGGATGTAGTCGGTCTTTTCCGGTGGGAAGAATTTATCTAAAAACTCTCTTCTCAAGAAATCCCAATTGGTAGCAATCTCATTTGGTAGCGAATAAAACCATGTCTTTGCTTGCGCTTCAAGAGAGAAAGGGAAGGCAAAAATCATAATAGCCACCTCATCGGCTCCATGCCTTTGAGCCGTAGAACAAGCAACTTGAAAATCCTTTAGATGTTGGATGGGGTCTTGACCCGGCAACCCATGATACTTAGGTAGTAGATTTATCAAGCTACTCTTCAATTCAAAGTTTGGATCAAGGTTAGGATACCTTGCTTGCAATGGTTGAAGTACAATATTCGGAGCTCCTTGCTCATGTAAAGTGATCCGGCGTGGCTCTGCCATGTATGGTTCACCTGTAGGATGCAAAGATGTCTTAGTAGTGCCAACAGAAGAATAAGAAGTAGCGGACTCCAAGTCACTCTCGGTACCGTCTAGTGATTCGGTATGTTCCTCAAGAGAGGCCAAAGTACTAGCCGTATAGTCCAACCGCCGTCTAGCTTGCCGAGTGTGTAACAAAGTTCTTTCAATCTTGGGATCAAAATCGGCTAAGCTAGAATTCGGTTGAGACCGAGTCATCAAACTTGAGAGTCATAGCACAAAAATAAAAGAAGCTAAACTATAGCTAAGTATTGAAAGCAAACAACTATCTACAATATTCACATATTCACATAATCAATATCAAGGCATATGTTGCAACCATTCCCCGGCAATGACGCCATTAATTTGATAAGCGAGAATTGCGTTGGTTAGGATTTTCTCTTATAGAATGAAGAATTTTGTTGTAAGCATAGCTCCAAACCAACAAACAAATCTCACATCAAATTAAATTTTGGTTGTCACAAATAACAAACCCCAAATAAGAATTAACCGAAGTATTTCAACTCCGGTCGTCTCACAAGTAATGGGCAAACATGTGCCTCAACATTGGTTAGAAATTCGGGGTTGTAAGTCATGAGCGAGAAAATAAACTAGAAATCTTAGCAAGCAAGTAATCTAAAGTGCAAAGAACTAATTCAAATAACCAAGCAAGATGTGAGCAATTTCAAACTAAGAAGACAACATTCAATTTAATTCTATTCTCAACTAGACAATAGCTATAACTAAAGCAAGACAATTAAGAATTTGGGTTTTCAAATATGAATAATAAAAGCAACTCTTGGCTAGGCATGGGAATTGGGGTCACTATCCTTGTCTAATAACCATATCTTGACAATTATGAGGAACCAAACTCATTAAATCTACTTCTATACTTGAAGTAAGTTAAATGACTTGGTCAACATCTACCCGTAAGGTCTAACCTCACTACTAATTAACCTAGTAGTAGGCTAGTGTCAATGGCCATCAAATTGACCACTAAGAGTTCCCAAATCATCAAATCTATTAGACCCAATAACTCAAGTTTACCCAATTCCCTTGGCCTATGCCAAGAGTAAAAAGAATTACTCCATAATCAAGGCAAACAATTCATCAAACACTTGGTAAGCATTAACAAAAGACATGTTCAAATTGCAAATGGATTGAAATTAACAAATACCCACTAACAAATATCAACTTACAATCACTCAAACAACACAATTAAGCATAGAAATCATCAATGTAACATCAACAAGTCAAGATTCACAACATTCATGCAATGGGTATAAAGTGACAATTGACAAGAATCCATAAACTAACACAAGATCTAAGCAAAAGTATACTAAGGAATTCAAATTAAACGATCAAAACTAGTAATTAACAAAATCCAATTCAGATTCAATAAGGGAAGATCAAATTAAAGCTAGATCTAGAGAAGAACAAGGGTTTCTCTCTCTAGAAGAACAAAGAACCCCAAAAACTAGAAAAATGTGTCTTAGTGTAAAAATGATTGATCCTCCCTTCTCCCTAGCATCCTTGGGTCTTTTTTCATGCAGAAACAGCTTGAAATTGGGCCTCATGAGCCTCAGAAATCGCCAGGCACGATTTCCTTTAATGAGGTCACGTGCAGCTTCCCGCGCGTGCGCGCCATGCGTGCGTGCGCGCCATGCGTGCGTGCACGCTGATTACTTTTGTGATCCACGCATGCGCGCCAAGTGTGCGTGCGCGTCGGTTGGAATTCTTTGGCTTGCGCGGATGCGTCCATCCTTGCACGCCGCTTCCAGCTATCCTCATCCACGCGTGCGCGTGATGTGCGCGTCGACGTCGATGCTGCAGTTCCCAAAATCCAAATTTTCATGTTCCTTCCTCTTGTGCATGCTTTCCTTCTCTCTTCTAGGCCACTCTTACCCTATTAATT
Organism: Arachis stenosperma; assembly: GCF_014773155.1. Classification (NCBI taxonomy): domain Eukaryota; kingdom Viridiplantae; phylum Streptophyta; class Magnoliopsida; order Fabales; family Fabaceae; genus Arachis; species Arachis stenosperma. Next base: position 120,428,069 of record NC_080379.1, read on the forward strand.
CTGAAATCACTAAGCAAATAGTCACAGCATCGAATGGCAATAAAGAAGATCAAAATATAGCAATTCTAAGGCAAAATAAGCATGTTTTCTATTATGGAGCAATATTAGGAAGTGAACACAAAACCATGCATTTTTTGTGAATAAGTGCGAGAAATATTGACAAAAAACCCCCAAATTAAGCACAAGATAAACCACAAAATTGGGGTTTATCACTTACTGGGAACCATATAGGTTCTCACCCCTTCCTTTTCCTTTCCCCCACAGATGGAAGATCCAGACTTGATCGCCGACACAGGAGTTATATTCAGAGAGGTACCAGAGGAGCACGTGTTGTCGGACCCTACAGGAGATGCTCGAAACTAGTCTTGAGCTGATGGTTGCAAAGTTGTGCCTCGACAGTAGAAAGAATGTACGATAGATGGTATTCATTCTTTAGACTTTGCTTTCTCTCACTTCTATGGCATTTTTTTGAGGGATAAGACTTGATATTTTATTTTCTTTTAGCCCAGGTACCAGCTTAGGGGTTTTTTATATGAACCAAGTATCTGGAAAGTTGTCAGTTGTATATATATGTATATATATAAGTATGTCAAGTTTGTATGAACTAACTTAAGACGTATATATGTATGAAAGCTTTTCTGTGATCTTATTGCTAAATTTAATTTTGTTGTTAGTCTGGTATTTATCTTATATTGTATATCTCTGAAGATGTTCATGGTATTGTTAATAGGTTTGTTAAAAAAGTATGTTATAAAAATAAGTTAACATACGCGATTCCGTAGTACGAAAGGCTTATATGTATTAAATATTATCGAGTCTAGAGTTTTATAGGGCTACTAGGAAGTAACACTTGATGACTGGCAGTGAATCCGGACCTGTTGAAAATTGGATCGTTATAGCATTGACTTAATTAAAATAGATTCTATGCAACTATTCGTGACCTCATCCTTAACAAAAAGATCAAAGACATATGTTTTCAACTTAAAAAACTACATAATTCAAAACACTTTTTATATTAAATAACTAAATTTTCTGTCTTATGTAGCTAAATTTTTTGTATATTATTTTTTGATATTTAACTAAAATATCTGCACAATTCAACATAATTTATATATTATATAACTAAAGTATCTATATTTTTTAATTAAAATACTTATAGACTTCAACAAAAATTTATGTATTTTTTTTCAAATTTCTTTTCTTTTTTTATCCTCTCAAGAGAAAGTAAAATAAAAAAATAAACAAAGAAATAAAAAAATAAAAAGATATAATAACAATATTAGTAAGAGAAAAAAAAGAGGAAGAATACGTAGAATAACTCTAAATCTTAAATTTTAAGAAGAGAAATTTGTAATTTATATATGCGCTATGTGAATTATTTTGGTTAGATTCGACCAATTTATTTAAATTTGACTATAAAAAATATTTAATCATGTAGTATGATCATAAAAATATTAGACATACACCTAATATTTCGGAAATATAAATATGGAGTATATGATGTATATTGTATTATATTAATTCTAAAATGGAAAAACCAACAAAATAGAAGGAAAGCACCGAAATACGCGTAATATCTGAGTTGATTTGTTGTGTTAATGGGCGTCACTGAAAGCACTCCTATCCTTTAATTCGACCGGAATATAGGTACATCCAAAACATGAGATTGAGCAATAATTAGACTTGGTCATCAAACACAATTTTAATGCCAATTTTAAACACTACTTTTGAACTTTAAAACAGCCACCTTCAATTCAGTTTCACCTTTAGAAAACATATACACACAATTTTAGGAAAATTGAAAACCACAATGGATTATGAGAAAGTACACCTTAGTTTGTTAATCTCTGCCATGATTAGCTACCTTACATTGGTATGTGTGAGTTCCAAAGCAACTCACATTGTTGGAGATCGTGTGGGTTGGGCTTCGCCTGGTTACAATGGCTTCTACGAAAATTGGAGCAGAAACGTAACCTTCAATGTTGGAGACGTACTTCGTATGTTTCTTGCTCCCTCATTTTTGGATACACAAAATTAAAAATCAGGTGTTACTTGTTAGATGACTTGTGTATATTTATGATATAAATGAAACATATAACCATATGTATATCTCTTTGAAAAAATTGAAGGTAATTTAAGGCAGAGCATTTGATTAGTGAGTAAATTAAATATTATTAGAAAATAAAGTATTGACGTTAATTTTGTATCGTAATTAAATGGCAGTATTCCAGTACAATCCTGGGCTAAGCACAGTGGTGCATGTAAACAAGGATGATTACGATCACTGCACAACGAGAAATGTGATGCAAACCTACTTCAGAGGGAATTCCAGTATCACTTTAGACCATCCTGGTGAATATTTTTTCTTTTGTTCTGTTGGTAAGCATTGTGAGGCAGGCCAAAAGCTTCAAATCAGTGTTTCTCAGGGTAACCCACCCTCCAAAACAAGTTAAAAATCCCAACACGAGTTCATCCTACAATACTTTCGGCTTTTGTTTTCTTTTCACAAAAATGTAAATAGGTATATTTCTTAAAGATGTTAGTGGCCCTGTAGGCCATGTATGTATTCTGCATAAATTGAAGAGAGAAAAAAGACAAATAGCTCTATGATTTTTTAACTCGAAGATATATAAGTCTTTAACTAATTGAAAATACAAATTTTTTTTTTCAATTTTTAAAACGTGAGATATCTAACCATAGTTGTCAAAACCAAACCAATCAGGCTATTGGTTCATTGGTTCAACTAGTAAGTTACTGGTTGAACCGGTAGAATCAATCCCACATAAATAAAAAATATAGAATAGTCAAAACCTAACATTAAAATTTGAAATATATATCTTCATTAATATTTTAAGAACAATCAAGTCTAATTCTAAAAACAACTAATACAGAGATAGATATAAAATTAGTCAGTATTACTATAATAGTATCTTAATTTAACAAAATAAGAATAACAATCCATAAACTATATCCAAAAAGTAATTTCAACGTATGAGTATCTTTCTTCATCTTAAAAATATGAAGCTACATCATGATTAGTTTCATTTTGATTTGTACTTTCCACAAAATTATTATTAACTCCATTATCATCTCAGTTATCTTTCAAATTCAATTGATTAGCATTTGAATAATTTCACAAATCAATATCAATAATAATATAAAATATTTTATAAAGTATACTAAAATCATAATTGATCACAATTCATAATCGGACTAACAACAAGATGTTTAAATAAATAAAAAATATCTAAATCATCTATAACTGATTAAAAAGACATATTTATGAGATCATTTCATAAAGCATTAACTTTATTACCCTTAAATGCATTCAATATCTATTCCGAACAATCCTTAAACTCATCAAGATAAATCGGACCATAACTTTGCTTTCTCATCTAATTCTTATATTATCAATTTACTTTAGTACCCTTATGATGACTAAAATTTAAAAATAATGCTTTCAAAAAATAATAATTATGAAAGTACTTTTGTCGTAACCTTAAGTTGTAATGAACATAAACAATATTATTAAGTTTTTTATACTTTAACCGATTCTTCTTCTTTGAGTAAATGTGTTAAAAATACTCCAGTTATGCTCACAATATGAAGAACTACATGTTTGGCTTAAAACACAAATTGCCAAGTTTTGCAAATTTGACACTCCACATCCATAAGATTCTCATAATTGATTTTAACAAAAAAAAGAATAATATATCACAATCATAAATATAAAATCATAAATATATTACAATCATAAAAGACTAATTTTATGAAGAAATTCACTTGGCAACATTATGTTTTATTCACGTATTGCAGATTATCTTCCAAAATCTTGTTCAACATTCTTAAAGATTCTCATCTCACTTGTCAGTTTAGAATTTAAATTTGGATCCTCGTAAACTTATTTCTCAATGACATCTAGTAGGTCAGAAGTCAATTCTTTGTGCTTTTCAAAGTTTTCAGTGTTAAATCTAAAAATTGAATTTAACCAATAACTAGTAGCATGAAAATTTTTTTAAGGCTGTGAATCCCAATGTGTATCTAAAATCCTTAAATAAGGATCAACAACCTTCTTTTTTTTTAAAACCTCTTCATCATCTCTTCTCTAGCCTTATAAATATCTTATTAAAGAAAACTCATTACAACTCTATCTTCACTATCCATAATACGCAATTCACGGACAAGTGGCTCAGTAAGCTTAACCATATAAATGCATTGAATCCAAAATTTAGAATCCAAGACTTGATCCACAAACCTTTTAGCTTTGCCTTTGTTTGAGTTAGCTGAGCTTGTCCATTCTCTAGAGGTCACCATAGCTATGAAAGTATCCTTTTGAACTAAAATATTTTGTGAAGTAATAAAATTGGTGGGAAACTGAGTTGGAGTTGGACAAACTATTTCTCGCCTGGTCGTAAATTTTCTCATCAAGTACAGTGAATGGCAATGAATATAGATATATTCCGTAATCATTGAAGCTTGTGACATAATTTCATTCACTTCCTCTAACTTTCCAATATCCTAAAGCATCAAATTACCACAAGGAGCTACACAAAGAGATCAATACAATTTAGAAAACTCAGATTCTAACATCCTTCCAGTAGCAACATAATTTGTAGTATTATCTGTCACGATATACACAATATTCTTAGGATATAGTTCTTTAAGGACAAGAAACCAAGAAATTAATTAAAGTGTGCCTACAATGATCAGTCTATCCATCGGCCATGATAGTACATCTAGTCTGTTTCCAAATCTTACTATAACCTTCAATCATTTTCCTCACATCTTCAACCAATTTTCTCAACAAATACCCAAGAACTCTTGCATAATTTGACCCTATATACCCTACAACCATGCTTGTAATAACATCAATCATTGGCTGATAATAAGATGAATTAACCGCATTAAATGACACAGAGGCATCCATAATCCATTTTGCAATAGTAATGTCACACTTCTATATAATTTCTTTACTTTGGAGAACACTTTTGATAGTTGGTTGAGCTCCAGGTGTTGTTGCTGATGGAAAAAATATTCTAATTCATTGACTTGTTTTCCTTTTCATTACATTCGATCTCATCAAATTCTCTTTCAAATTTATCACAAGCATTATAACTTTCTACATATTGTTCTTGAGTTTTTCTTTCCTTGCTTCGAAGATCTTCGAAGTTTTGATCGAATTGGTGTCTCATTAGTGTTGGCACCTTTTGACATGACTCAATATCTCCTCCTTTTTCAGCCAAATGAAGCTTAAATAGACGAAATCCTCTGCCCCTAATAAGTTTCTCATAATATATACATAACAAAATGGTTTCTTCAGATTCCACAACTTGTTTATGATGGTCCCATGTAGGATCATTTTTTGCTCTATTGTTATTTTCTTGGGTTCCAATTGTTGCATCAGAAGTTGATCTTTGTTCTTACAAGGATGGTGTTTCTGATGGTATATTTGATGAAGCCATCCTAAAACAATATGTAACAACAACAATATAAAAACAGAAGCTATCCTAAATTCACAAAATTTATTACCTATCCAACAATATAAAATTATAAATTTACAATAACCCGATAATATAGTACAGCAACAAAAACATCCATAAACACCAATAATAAGAAAAAACATCAATCCACCATTAAATCTATATATATTACACTGGCAAAAATTAAAAAAATTATAATCAACGTGTTATAATCAACAATAATAAAAAATAAATAGAATCATAATCAACATCATTAATCAGTTACTCAGTTAATCAAATTATAACCCAATAACAGAATAACTAAAAAATAAAAAAAGCATACTTGATGCTTTGTTTGCAGAATGTGGGTAGAAAAGAGAAAAATCAAAAGCTGTCCAAGCACAGCGAAGCAGAGACTGGCGACGGGGAAAACAGCAACGACGACGACGAGAGACACACAGGTGATGACGCAATACAAGCGAGCCATAGATACAGGGTAACACTATAGTGATGGAGACACATAGGAAATGGCGAGATGAGGCAAAGGAGTTGGCGATTGTGGCAGCAACCGTGCAGTGGCAGTGGCCGGTGGTTTTTTTTAGGGTGAAAGAGTGCCTCTGGAGGCTGAGTGAGATTGAGAGAGAGTAAGGGTTACCTGAAACGTTGAGGTCGATCTCAGACGAGATCTTCTGGGGTGATTGGAGCTGCCGTGTCTGACTTGTTAGAGCTTCAGGTGCTACTGGTCCTTGATCACCGGGGGGTGGTGATACCTGCAAGAGACTCCAAAACTTAAGTCAGCACGGGCTTTAAGCAGGTTTTTTTGTAGAATTGGAGTATGAGTTATACCTGGATGCTCCAGTGTATTTATAGTAGTGCTTGGTGATATTCCTTTGAGATAAGTTGGTTATCTTATCTTATCTTTTGTGGAGGAGATCTTTATCTTTCGGTCAACCGCCTTCTAGAAGGTGGTGGTTCTTCTATTTTGGGCCTTTCTTGGGCCTTTATGGTGTTTGTCCTAGCTCTTTGTGAAGAGGTCGGCGGTGGGCCAACTTTTCATGAGGTCGGTCCTTTTGTCTTCATCGAACTTGACCTTATAGCTCGGACCAGTGTATGAACAGTGCCTCTGCTCGAGCTTCGATCTTTCCCATGAGGTCGTGCTTCCAAGCTTCGATCTTTTGAGGAAGTCGTGCTCGAGCATTGGTTCAATTTTGAGTAGCTCTTTTTCGCGCGAGTCTGGCGTTATTCTGCTTAAATGCGAAGTGTTTTTTACCTCCTTAATTACGACGTTGCCTTCGAGGATGTTATTTCCTTGGGATCAACCAAACGCTCTTAAAGCCTATTAATTTGGGCTTTATTTCTTTATGCTGTTTTTTTCCCTCTTTGCACTATGAAATCGAAAAAGGGGTTAGATTTTGTTTTCAGTTTCTTGCTTTTGATTTGCCCCAAGCTTTTCTTCTTTCTTTGAAGTTCCAAAAAATTTGTTGGATCATTCGTGCTTTCGCTACACATCTGTCGTTGCTTCTTGTTTTCCTTTGCAGGTTGGTACTTTGCTGCATACCCTTTATCATTTTATGTGTTTTAATTGTTATCCTTCTTTGTGCTTTACTGCTGCATGTTTTCTTTTTTCATAAAGGTTTGATCTTGCTGAGCTTCTTTTTTGAAAAGGTTAAAGCTTTCTGGTGATTATTGCATGCCTTTGTTTCTTCAAAGTTGCAATGTTTTTTATCTCTATTGCTTCGTTTGGGGAAATGTAGGCGCTTAGGTGAACCATTTTAGTTGCGCTTTTTTCTTTTTAGTGGAGGGGCTAGGGTTTTTATTTTTGTTGACTTTCCTGTGTGTTTCTCCCTCTCTGTATCTGCATTGCCTCCAAAGGGTGCCCTTGGTGATGATTTTTTTTTGCTTTTGTAAATCCTGGGGTGTCTTTTGCTGCTATACCTATTGTTTGCTGGTTGTTTCTTCTTTTTATGTTTATTCCCGAGTTGTTTGGTAGGGACCCCTTTATTTTCTTACTGTAGGTATAGCTGTTCTATGTCTTCACGTAAAAAAATTGTCGAGATGTCTACAAAGGTCCCCCCTGGTATGACTGACTAGTTAGATTCTATAGTGTTGATGTGTGTCATTATACTGTGGCCGACCCAGAGTACTGTGAGAGACTTAGGAGATTTCATAGGATCTGTGAGCGTAGGGAGGATGAGAAAAATATGAACTGGTGTCACTAGACCCTGAGGAGAGAGTTAGCTTCCCTCCCTTAGATCGGACAGAGCATCCTTTCTTTTACGCCTATGACTATTTCTTTAGCCAACTAGGTATTACCCTTTCTTTTACTGCTTTTGCAACCGAACAATTGTGAAACTGTAATGTGGCCCCTTCACAGTTTCATCCAAACTCTTGGACTTTTATAAATATTTTCAGTTGCTGTGTCAAGAACTAGGTGTTCGTCCTTCCCAGTCCCTTTTCCTTTACCTGTTTGTGCTGACCAAACCGGAAGTGGCCAAGAAGAAGACTTCTTGGATCTCCTTTCGAGCTATTCAAGGGAGGAAGGTTTTTTCCATGTTTGATTACTCTTTTCGGGACTTTAAAAATTTTTATTTTAAAGTCCGAGCTATTGAGGATGTTCGTCCTTTCTTTCTGGATGAAAATGATGAGCCAACTTTTCCTTTATGGCGGTAGAAAGATATAGTTGTTCTTAAGTACCCTTGGGAGAGTTTAGATGAAGTGGAGAGGGCTTTTGTGGGTGTGTTAGAAGAGAATTGGGGGGAGCCTCCTCATTTGGATACGAAGAGATTTCTAGGAGATCCTTCCCTCATCCGTTCTGAGCTAAGTAGCATCCGACCTCTTCCTTCATAAACAGTTTTCTTCTATTGTTTATGAACTTATCCTTGTCTTACTATGTAATTGTTTTCCTGGCTTCTTTTCAGAGATGATGACATCTTCGGATCCGATGAAAGCTTTTCACAAAGCATAAAAGGCAGTCGCTGCCCAGAATTTGTCAAAGAAGACTTCGGGGGAGGGTTCTTCGGAATAGTTGCCTCCAAAGAAGCCTGCAACTGGTCCGAGGAAGATTATCCTGACCCCTTAGGTTTGGACAGCTTCCTCTAACCCGCCTTAGACGACCTCTGGTGCTGCCTCCTCCCCTACTTCTGCTGGTCTCCCTCCTAAGAAGCAAAAGATTGTTGGGACTTATAATCTAAATGACAAAGAGTTTGATGGTGTTGCCTTTGCCACAGAGCTGATTGCTCCTCATGGTATAGTTCCTCTGGACGATGTGTCGATCCTATCAAGCAATAGTATTTGGACGGCCAATATTAGTGTTGCTTTATCCCGGGTTATCAAGGAATCTCCGGTTCATGCTACTAAGGCCTTTCTGGAGGATGCCAAGTCTGAGTACAGTAGGATTAAGGCTTTAAAGGATGAGTTTGAGGCCAAGGCTGTTAAATTGGAGCTTGATGTCAAGAAGGAGAAGGCTTGAGCTATTGCGGCGGAGGCGACTGCAAACCTGGCTGAGGACATGGCGAAGAAAGCCAAGGAGAGCTATACCCGGACCTATGGCGAACTCTTAGAAACCAGGGAGAAGCTTCAGCCTGCTTATGATGATTATGCCGAGCTTCAGGGCCATATGGTAAGTAGCATGACCGACATGTATAAAAATCTGAAGGCCCAGGTTCGGGTTCTTACTCCCGATGTCGATCTCTCTTCATTCAGTATGGACAAATGTAGTGGAGGAAGGCAAGATTGTGCCTGTCCCAGATGATGATGATGAGGGTCTTCCCCTTGCGCTGCCAGCTAAGGTTTCTACAGCTTCAGGTACTGCAACCCCTTCTGCCGAGGAAGTCCCTCCTGGGCCCGAGCCTGATTTGGAGATTCTAAATGGGCCGGATGGAGATGTTAGTGCCACTCCGATCTCAACTGTCCCACCTTCTCCCAAAGATGTAGCTACCGGGGCAAACTTGGATCCCTTATGATGTTCTTTTTATGTCTTTATAGATGACTCTCAAACACTTGTGCTAGTTGCTTCTTAGCAACTTTTTGCTTTTAATAAAAAACACTTTGAACTATTGGGTTGTTTTTGAGCAGTCCTTGAGCCTTTAATGTTTTTAACCTTTGTGTTTGCTTGATATGCGAATTTAACCTTTGGCGAGATGCCTTTGGTTCTTAGGTTGTTCTTTCAACCCTTACATGGTTTTTTGTGTCTTGGCGACATGATCCTTTTGTTGGTTCTTTTTGGTTATGTCGCCCCAAGATTTGCCGTCCGGACTTTCTAGTCAAGTTCTAAATAACTTTTTAGGTAGTGTTCTCATGTGGAACCTTTTCTTCTTAGTTTATTTGGACGACTTTTTAGCCTTCTTCCAACTTGAGGTTGTGCTTTCACCTTTTAAGTAGTGTCTTTTTTTAAGACTTGTACCCTTTAGCTAAACATCTTGAGCCTAGGTTTTTTCAAACTTTTTTGGCCTTTAATTGTTCCCTTTTCAGTGATCCTTTTATTGGTCCAACTTCTCTGTCGGGCCTTCTCAAGTTATTTTTAGTAATCCCATTTCTAGTCTGACCTCGTCAGGTCGCTTTATATGAGTTACTTTTTATAACTTCTTGAATTAACTCGAGCTTTGTCGCTTCACCTTGCCAACCTCTTTCTTCTAGTTCGGGCAGTTTTTAGATCTTGGCCTGGTGCCTCATAAAAAACCTTTTAAGAAAAAGAGTGTGCCTTGGCCTAAGATCTTTACCTTTTTCTAGCTATAGTACCTTCTTAGGTTACAGGCATGCCATGACCTTGTAGCCCCCGTCCTTTGAGGTCGGCCACCCTATAGTAGCCTTTCCCTAGTACTTCTGTAACTCGGTATGGCCCTTTTCAGATGGCTGCTAGCTTTCCTTCTCCTGACCGACCTGCTCCGATATCATTTCGGATTAAGATCAGATTGTTGGTGGCGAAGCTTCGCTGGATTACCTTCCTATTATACCTTGAAGCCATTCAATGCTTCAACATTTCTTCTCTAATCCGAACTCTTTCTCGGACTTCTGGAAGTAGGTCGAGCTCTTTTCTTTGAGCTTGGGAGTTGGTATCTTCGTTGTAGAGGATCACTCTAAAGGATCCTTCTTCTACTTCCACGGGAATCACTGCCTCCATTCCGTAAGCAAGTCAGAAGGGTGATTCCCCGGTGGTGGAGTGTGGTGTTATCCAGTATGCCCATAAGACTTGCGAGAGCTCTTTGGCCCAAGCTCCCTTAGTGTCCTGTAATCTCCATTTTAGCCCGGCCAATATGACTTTGTTGGCGGCTTTCGCCTGTCCGTTGGCTTCTGGGTATTCTACAGAGGTGAACTGGTGTCTGATTTTCAAATCGGCTACCAGGTTTCTGAAGTCCGTGTAGTGAATTGAGTGCCATTTTCTGTGGTGATGGAGCATGGGACCCCAAACCTTGTGACAATGTTTTTGAATAATTTTCGAAAATAGGGAGAAGATTTTGAAAAGATTTTTGAAAATTTTTTTTATAAAATAAAAATTACCTAATCTGAGCAACAAGATGAACCGTCAGTTGTCCATACTCGAACAATCCCCGGCAACGGCGCCAAAAACTTGGTGGACGAAATTGTGATTCATTCTTTTCACTTCAACAATCCCAGGTAATGGCTCCAAAAACTTGGTGTCAATGCCATGGTTCACAACTTCGCACAACTAACCAGCAAGTGCAATGGGTCGTCCAAGTAATACCTTACGTGAGTAAGGGTCGATCCCACGGAGATTGTTGGTATGAAGCAAGCTATGGTCACCTTGTAAATCCCAGTCAGGTTAAATAACTAAATTAAGAGATTATAGGATTAAATTAAATAAATTGAAAATAAAGATAAAGTTACTCATGTAATCCAATGGTGGGAATTTCAGATAGGCGTATGGAGATGCTGTGTTCCTTCTGAATCTCTGCTTTCCTGCTGCTTTCATCCAATTCTTCTTTCTTCTTTCCATGGCAAGCTGTTTGTAGGGCATCACCGTTGTCAATGGCTACAACCCATCCTCTCAGTGAAAAAGGTCCAAATGCTCTGTCACGGCACGGCTAATCATCTGTTGGTTCTCAATCAGGTTGGAATAGAATCCCTTGATTCTTTTGCGTTTGTCATCACGCCCAGCCTTCAGGAGTTTGAAGCTCGTCACAGTCATTCAATCCCAGAATCCTACTCGGAATACCATAGACAAGGTTTAGACTTTCCGGATTCTCAAGAATGCTGCCATCAATTCTAGCTTATACCACGAAGATTCTGTTGGGGAATCTAAGAGATATGCGCCCGGCCTAAAGTAGAACGGAAGTGGTTGTCAGTCACGCGCGTTCATAGGTGAGAATGATGATGAGTGTCACGGATCATCACATTCATCAAGGTGAAGTGCAATGTATATCTTGGATTAAGAATAAAATTGATTTGGATAGAAAATAATAGTAATTGCATTGAAACTTGAGGTACAGCAGAGCTCCACACCCTTAATCTATGGTGTGTAGAAACTCCACCGTTGAAAATACATAAGTGAGAGAGGTTCAGGCATGGCCGAATGGCCAGCCCCCAAAACGTGGTCACTAGATTAAAATACAATCCAGGGATCAAAACCAAGATAATAATATGATAGTAAAGAGTTCTATTTATAATAAACTAGCTACTAGGGTTTACAGAAGTAAGTAATTGATGCATAAATCCACTTCCGGGGCCCACTTGGTGTATGTTTGGGCTGAGCTTGGTCTATCCACGAGCTGAGGCTTTTCTTGGAGTTGAACTCCAAGTTATAACGTATTTTGGGCGTTCAACTCCGGATCATGACGTGTTTCTGGCGTTTAACTCCAGACAACAGCATGTACTTGGCGTTCAACGCCAAGTTACGTCGTCAATTTCCGAATAAAGTATGGACTATTATATATTGCTGGAAAGCTCTGGATGTCTACTTTCCAACGCCGTTGAGAGCGCGCCATTTGGAGTTCTGTAGCTTCCGAAAATTCATTTTGAGTGCAGGGAGGTCAGATTCCAACAGCATCAGCAGTCCTTTGTCAGCCTTGCTTTCAGAGTTTTGCTCAGGTCCCTCAATTTCAGCCAGAATTTACCTGAAATCACAGAAAAACACACAAACTCCTAGTAAAATCCAGAAATGTGAATTTAACATAAAACTAATGAAAACATCCCTAAAAGTAACTAGATCATACTAAAAACTACCTAAAAACAATGCCAAAAAGCGTATAAATTATCCGCTCATTACAACACCAAACTTAAATTGTTGCTTGTCCCCAAGCAACTGAAAATAAAATAGAATAAAAAGAAGAGAATATACTATAAATTTAGAATATCAATGAATATTAGTTCTAATCAGATGAGCGGGACTTGTAGCTTTTTGCTTTTGAACAGTTTTGGCATCTCACTTTTTTCTTTGAAGTTTAGAATGATTGGCTTCTCTAGGAACTTAGAATTTCAGATAGTGTTATTGATTCTCCTAGTTAAGTATGTTGATTCTTGAACACAGCTACTTTTTGAGTCTTGGCCGTGGCCCTAAGCACTTTGTTTTCCAGTATTACCACCAGATACATAAATGCCACAGACACATAACTGGGTGAACCTTTTCAGATTGTGACTCAGCTTTGCTAGAGTCCCCAGTTAGTGGTGTCCAGAGCTCTTAAGCACACTCTTTTTCTTTGGATCTTTTTTTTTTTTAGGTTTCTCTGAATTGTTGATTTTTAGTTTCTCTTGACTTCCTCTTCAGAGTCCTTTCAGGTTCATGATCTGCTTCAATAAGAATGTTCTTGTCCTTGCTCCTGCTCATATAGGGAAGAAGAGAACAAGAAAAGAAAGAGGAATCCTCTATGTCACAGTAAAGAGGTACCTTATTGTTAGTAGAAGAAGAAAGGAATAAAAGTGCAGAATCCAATCACAATGGTGAGGATAGAGGCAGTGATTGGAGATGAAGAGAGGTGAAGAGAAGTGTTAGTAAATAAATAAAATAAATAGAAAGAGATGAGGGGGAGAGAAATTCGAAAATAATTTTGAAAAATGGGTTAGTAATTTTTGAAAATTAAAACTAAAATTTGAAACAATTAATTAATTAAAAAGAATTTTTGAAAAAGAGGGAGGTATTTTCGAAAATTAGAGAGGGAAAAGTAGCTAGGTGGTTTTGAAAAAGATAAGAAACAAACAAAAAGTTAATTAGTTAGTTGAAAAAAGATATTAAAATCAATTTTGAAAAGATAAGAAGATAAGAAGTTAGAAAAGATATTTTAAAATTTTTTTGAAAAAGATAAAATTTTGAAAAAAATATGATATAAAAGATATGATTTAAAAAGATATGGTTTTGAAAAGATAAGATTGAAATTAGTTTTGAAAAAGATTTGAATTTTAAAATCACAATTAATGACTTGACTCACAAGAAATCACAAGATATGATTCTAGAACTTAAAATTTGAATCTTTCTTAACAAGAAAGTAACAAACTTGAAATTTTTGAATCAAAACATTAATTTTTGATGCAATTTTTGAAAATATGATGTTTAGATAAGAAAAAGATTTTGAAAATATTTTGAAAAAGATTTTTGAAATTTTCGAAAATGATGAAAAAATGGAAAAGATATGATTTTTGAAAAAGATTTTAAAAAGATAAGATTTAAAAAGATAAGATATTTTTTTTGATTTTTGAATTTTTTTTTTATGAGAGAAAAAACACTAAAAATACTCAATGCATGAAAATTTTGGATCAAAACACATGATGCATGCAAGAACACTATGAATGTCAAGATGAACACCAAGAACACTTTGAAGATCATGATGAACATCAAGAACATATTTTTGAAAAATTTTTAAGAAAAGAGAACATGCAAGACACCAAACTTAGAAATTTTTCATGTTTAGACTCTATGAATGCAAGAATGCATATGAAAAACACCATACAACACAAAACAAGAAAATATGAAGATCAAACAAGAAAGTTCATCAAGAACAACTTGAAGATCATGATGAACACTATGAATGCATGAATTTTTCGAAAAATTTATGCAAGAAAAAGATGAACATGCAATTGACACCAAACTTATGACTTGACACAAGACTCAAACAAGAAACACAAAATATTTTTGATTTTTATGATTTTCTAATTTTTTTTTGTATTTTATTTGATTTTTTTCGTAAAATATATAGGAAAAATAAAATAAGAAATTCAAATTTTTTAATATGAATTCCAGGAATCTTCGCAATGTTAGTTTAAAGCTCCAGTCCAGGAATTAGACATGGCTTAATAGCCAGCCAAGCTTTTGTGAAAGCCCCGGTCCAAAACACTAGACATGGCCAATGGCCAGCCAAGCTTTAGCATACAGCTAATAATCAAATTAGCTTGCCTCTATGAAGATGGTTTTGAAGCCTCAGTCCAAAAGAATTTAGACATGGCTTTACAGCCAGCCAGGCTTCAACATGCTTCATGAAACTCTAGAACGCATATTAAAAAATTTTTTGAATAATTTTCGAAAATAGGGAGAAGATTTTGAAAAGATTTTCGAATTTTTTTTTTATAAAATAAAAATTACCTAATCTGAGCAACAAGATGAACCGTCAGTTGTCCATACTCGAACAATCCCCGGCAACGGTGCCAAAAACTTGGTGGACGAAATTGTGATTCATTCTTTTCACTTCAACAATCCCAGGTAATGGCTCCAAAAACTTGGTGTCAATCCCATGGTTCACAACTTCGCACAACTAACCAGCAAGTGCACTGGGTCGTCCAAGTAATACCTTACGTGAGTAAGGGTCGATCCCACGGAGATTGTTGGTATAAAGCAAGCTATGGTCACCTTGTAAATCCCAGTCAGGTTAAATAACTAAATTAAGAGATTATAGGATTAAATTAAATAAACTGAAAATAAAGATAAAGTTACTCATGTAATCCAATGGTGGGAATTTCAGATAGGCGTATGGAGATGCTGTGTTCCTTCTGAATCTCTGCTTTCCTGCTGCTTTCATCCAATTCTTCTTTCTTCTTTCCATGGCAAGCTGTTTGTAGGGCATCACCGTTGTCAATGGCTACATCCCATCCTCTCAGTGAAAAAGGTCCAAATGCTCTGTCACGGCACGGCTAATCATCTGTTGGTTCTCAATCTGGTTGGAATAGAATCCCTTGATTCTTTTGCGTTTGTCATCACGCCCAGCCTTCAGGAGTTTGAAGCTCGTCACAGTCATTCAATCCCAGAATCCTACTCAGAATACCATAGACAAGGTTTAGACTTTTCGGATTCTCAAGAATGCTGCCATCAATTCTAGCTTATACCACGAAGATTCTGTTGGGGAATCTAAGAGATATGCGCCCGGCCTAAGGTAGAACGGAAGTGGTTGTCAGTCACGTGCGTTCATAGGTGAGAATGATGATGAGTGTCACGGATCATCACATTCATCAAGGTGAAGTGCAACGTATATCTTGGATTAAGAATAAAATTGATTTGGATAGAAAATAATAGTAATTGCATTGAAACTTGAGGTATAGCAGAGCTCCACACCCTTAATCTATGGTGTGTAGAAACTCCACCGTTGAAAATACATAAGTGAGAGAGGTTCAGGCATGGCCGAATGGCCAGCCCCCAAAACGTGGTCACTGGATCAAAATACAATCCAGGGATCAAAACCAAGATGATAATATGATAGTAAAGAGTTCTATTTATAATAAACTAGCTACTAGGGTTTACAGAAGTAAGTAATTGATGCATAAATCCACTTTCGGGGCCCACTTGGTGTATGTTTGGGCTGAGCTTGGTCTATCCACGAGCTGAGGCTTTTCTTGGAGTTGAACTCCAAGTTATAACGTGTTTTGGGCGTTCAACTCCGGATCATGACGTGTTTCTGGCGTTTAACTCCAGACAGCAGCATGTACTTGGCGTTCAACGCCAAGTTACGTCGTCAATTTCCGAATAAAGTATAGACTATTATATATTGCTGGAAAGCTCTGGATGTCTACTTTCCAACGCCGTTAAGAGCGCGCCATTTGGAGTCCTGTAGCTTCAGAAAATCCATTTTGAGTGCAGGGAGGTCAGATTCCAACAGCATCAGCAGTCCTTTGTCAGCCTTGCTTTCAGAGTTTTGCTCAGGTCCCTCAATTTCAGCCAGAATTTTCCTGAAATTACAGAAAAACACACAAACTCCTAGTAAAATCCAGAAATGTGAATTTAACATAAAAACTAATGAAAAAATCCCTAAAAGTAACTAGATCATACTAAAAACTACTTAAAAACAATGCCAAAAAGCGTATAAATTATCCGCTCATCAATCTGATATCCCATGAATTTCCCGAGCTGTACTCTGATCTTGTCTAAGTATTTTTTCATCGTGGGATCCTAGCCTGGTAGCTCCCTTCTATTTGGGAGGTGACTACCTGTTAGTCACTGAAAATGGTAAGCTTTTGAGCTATGACCTCCCTAGCCAGCTTCAAACCCGCCAATAGGGCTTCGTACTCGGCTTGGTTGTTTGAGCCAGGAAACTCAAACTTTAAGCAGAGCTCAAGTTGATTTCCTTGATTACTTTCTAGGATTACTCTGGCTCCACTTCCAGCTTTGTTTGATGAACCATCAACGTAGAGGTTCCAGCTAGTAGGGGTGTCTGGGGTGTCAGTGTATCCTGCAACAAAGTCGGCCAGGTATTGGGACTTGATGGCTGTCCGAGCTTCATATTTGAGGTCAAATTTGGATAACTTGACTGCCCATTGTAAGATTCTTCCAGCTAAGTCTGTTTTCTGTAGAATATTTTTATGGGTTGATTGGTCTGCACTCTAATTGTGAGGGCCTGAAAGTATGGTCGGAGTCGTCGAGAAGTGAGTATAAGGGCGTAGGCGAACTTCTCTATCCTTTGGTAGTTTAGTTCAGCCCCTTGTAGAGCCTTACTGATAAAGTAGATGAGTTGCTGCCCTTTTTCGTCGTCTCTAACTAATGCTAAAGCTATTGCCCGACTTCCCACGGCGAGGTATAGGATCAATTTTTCTCCTTGCCGGGGTCGAGTAAGAATGGGTGGCTGACCCAGGAATGTCTTGAAGTCCTGGAAGGCTTGTTCACATTCTGGGGTCCATTCAAACCTCTTTCCTTTCCTTAGTGTTGCAAAGAAAGGGAGGGATCTCAAAGCCAACCCAGCTAGGAATCTAGACAGGGCCGCTAGTCTTCCATTTAGCTGATGTACTTCTTTGACGTAGGTCAGGCTTTTCATGCTGAGTATGGCCTGACATTTATCTGGGTTTGCTTCAATCTCTCTCTGGGTGAGCATGAAGCCCAAGAATTTACCAGCTTCTACCGCGAAAGTGCATTTTGCGGGATTAAGTCTCATCCCATGCTTTCCTATGGTGTCGAACACTTCGGCGAGATCAGATAATAAGGTTTCCTCTCTTTGTGTCTTTACTAGCATGTCGTCGACATAAACCTCCATCGGCTTTCCGATGTGATCGGCAAAAACTTTATTCATCAGCCTCTGGTACGTAACCCCTACGTTCTTGAGTCCGAAGGGCATGACTATGTAGTAGTAGTTCGCTCTTGGGGTTAGGAATAAGGTTTTTTCTTGGTCAGGCTGATACATTGGAATTTTGTTGTCTCCCGAGTAGGCGTCCATGAAGGAAAGGTACTTGTATCCGGATGAGGCGTCCACTGGTGTATCTATATTTGGGAGTGGGTAGGGATCTTTTGGGCAGGCTTTATTGAGGTCGGTGTAATCAGTGCACATCTGCCACTTTTCATTTGACTTTTTGACCAGTACGACATTGGCCAGCCATAATGGGTACTTTAACTCCCTTATGAACCCTGCCTCTAACAAGGCCTGTACCTGTTCCTCTACGGCCTGCGATCTCTTTGAACCGAGCTCCCTATATTTCTATTGTACTCGCCGAGATCCAGGGTACACTGCCAGTTTATGGCATATTAGTCCGGGATCAATACCGGGCATGTCCGCGGCCTTCCATGCGAACAGGTCGGAGTTCTTTCTTAAGAACTTTGTCAGCAGTTCCTTTAAGTCTTCTTTTAGGTTTGCCCCTATGTTTGTTATTTTGTCTTGAGTATCCTCGATCTGAACTTCTTCGGTCTCACCTTCTGGCTGAGGATGAAGTTCTTCGCGAGCTCTGATTCTCCCAAGTTCAATAGTGTTGGTTTCTTTTCCACTGGGGTCGCCTTTAAGGTTCAGACTTTTTTTTGTAACAACGTCGCGTGAGTTTTTGGTCTCCTTTTATGGTGGCGATCCCTTCTGAAATTGGAAACTTCATGCATAGGTGCAGAGTGGAGACCAGCGTGGCGAGCTGATTTAGCGTTGTCCAACTTATGAGGGCATTGTATGCAGAGCTCACATCGACTACGATGTAGTATATGCTTAGCGTTCTAGATAATGTTCCTTTCCCGAAGGTTATGTGCAGTGGGATGTACCCAAGTGGCTGGATTGGGGCATCTCCGAGCCTGAATAGGCTACTAGGATATGCTCTGAGCTCTTTTCCTTGTAGACCGAGTTTGTCAAAGGCAGATTTGAACAGGATATCCGCAGAGCTTCCTAGGTCTACCAATGTTCGGTGGAGATTGGCATTGGCAAGTATGATGGTAACGACCACGGGGTCATCATGCCCCGGGATGATGCCTGTGGCATCTTCTTGAGTGAAGGTAATAGTGGGGAGGTTGGCAACCTATCTCCTTCTCTGACATGGTACACCTCTTTAAGGTGTCTTTTGCAGGATGACTTAGAGATCCCTCCTCCTGCGAATCCCCCGTTTATCACGTGAATATGCCTTTCAGGGGTGTGAGGGGGGCGTTCAGCTCGTCTGCCCTCTTCGTCCCTTCTTTTTTTTTTTTGGTTCGTCTGCCCTATTGGCTAAGAACCGATCTAGTCTCCCTTATCGTGCCAATTTTTCTATGACATTATTTAGGTCATATCACTCGTTGGTAGGATGCCCGTAGATTCGGTGGTATTCGCAATACTCTGTCCTACTTCCTCCTCTCTTGTGTTTAATCGGGCGAGGAGGTGGAATCTTCTCAGTGTTGCATATCTCTCATAAACATCCACAAGGGACACCTAAAGATGGGTGTAGTTGTGGTACTTTCTGGGTTTCTCAGTAGGTTAGTCTTCTTTTTTCCTAGACTCTTTATCCTTGTCCCGGGTTGGTAGGAGAATCTGATCTTTGAGGTTTCTCCTAGTTGGGAGTTCTCCTTCATACTGATGTACTTTTCCACCCGTTCTTGAACTTTGTTAAGAGATGTTAGGTGCTTCTTGGATATGGAGTGGCTAAAGGTTTCTTCTCATAGGCCATTGATGAGTCCCATAATGGCCGCTTCTATTGGAAGATTTTGTATGTCAAGGCATGCTTTATTGAATCTTTCCATGTAACTGCAAAGGCTTTCCCGATCTCCTTGTTTAATCCCTAGCGGGCTTGGAGTGTGCTTGGTTTTGTCCTTCTGGATAGAAAATCTGGCTAAGAACTTATTGGCAAGGTCATCGAAGCTTGTGGTCGACCTTGACGGCAGGCTGTCGAACCACTTTATTAACGTCTTGGTCAAGGTGGTCGGGAAGGCTTTGCAACGGGTCGCATCTGAGGCATCCGTGAAGTACATCTAGCTCCTAAAGTTGCTGAGGTGATGACTTGGGTCGGAAGTACCATTGTAGGGGGTCATGTCAGGGGCTTTGAAGTCCTTTGGGACTTTCGCTTTCATAATTTCTTTCGTGAATGGGTCTTGGTCCTTGTGGGGGCTATCTTTGCAGTTGGACCGAGCGGTTTTAGTTTTGTGGTCGGTGATAAACCATTATTTTTTGGTTTATATTGTGTTTAATTGAGTGATTTTTTATCAAATTCTTACCCACTTATTCATATGATTTGCATGATTTTATAATTCCTTCCTAGTTTAGTTCTATGGTTGAAAACCTGCTTCTTAAGCCTTTAAATTGCGTATTTTAAATTCTCCCTTATACCATTCAATGCCGTGATATGCGTGTTAAGTGTTTTCAGGCTTTAGTCGGCTTCGAGCTTTAAGAGTTTGTCTTCCAGCTCCCGACGCTGTCTTGTTTCTCTCCGAAGATCTCGCACAGCTTCGCGCTAACGTTCAGCTTTTTGTTCGACTGTTTGAGGTGATCCTGCTATTCACGAATGGTATCTAAAATTTATGTGTTCTGAGTCTGCTTGTCTCCCTTGGATTGGTGTGCGTCCTTAGGGGAGTTTGGTGTGGCATTCGTGTTCTTATGTGGCATTCCTTATTCTAATCATGAGTTGAGGTCATTGGCAGGGTTGTTTGTCATGGTGATGGGATGACTTCCAGGTTCTCCGGTAACGGCGCCAATGTTCTGAGGGTTACCTGAAACATTGAGGTCAATCTCGGATGAGATCTTCTAGGGTGATTGGAGCTGGCGTGTCTGACTTGTTGAAGCTTGAGGTGCTGCTGGTCCTCGATCACCGGGGGGTGGTGGTACCTGCAAGAGACTCCAAAACTTAAGTCAGCACGGGCTTTAAGCAGGTTTTTTGTAGAATTAGAGTATGAGTTATACCTGGGTGCTCCAGTGTATTTATAGTAGTGCTTGGTGATATTCCTTTGTGATAAGTTGGTTATCTTATCTTATCTTTTGTGGAGAAGATCTTTATCTTTTGGTCAACTGCCTTCTAGTAGGCGGTGGTTCTTATATTTTGGGCCTTTCTTGGGCCTTTATGGTGTTTGTCCGAGCTCTTTGCGAAGAGGTCGTCGATGGGCCAACCTTTCATGAGGTCGGTCCCTTTGTCTTCATTGAACTCGACCTTATAGCTCGGACCAGTGTATGAACAATAAGGTTATGTGATTTTTTTTTCAAACGAGCAAAATGATGTCATTTTGGAAGGGGTATACAAAAAAGCATTTCAAATCGTCTAAGTTATTTAAAACTACTAATTCATCGGTTTTTGCCAAAACTGGCCAGTCTAAATCCAATGTCACCATTTTTTTCCTTCTACAGTTAGATTCCTTAATTGAATTGGCTTTGTGATCAAGTTGTCGATTCTCCAATCTCATCATGCGTTTCAGTCCAATTCTAACAATTATGCGTATAAGTCCTTTAGTTTAAAATATATGAGGATTTAAGACAAATAAGTCCCTGGTGCACGAAATTGTGATCATCAATGGCGCCATCAATATGGTACGCTCAATTGCAATCTCAACTCTTTATCACAACTTCGCACAACTAACCAGCAAGTGCACTGGGTCGTCCAAGTAATAAACCTTACGCGAGTAAGGGTCGATCCCACGGAGATTGTTGGTATGAAGCAAGCTATGGTCATCTTGTAAATCTCAGTCAGGCGGATTCAAATGGTTATGGAGGATTAATGATTAAAAGATGAATAAAACATAAAATAAGGATAGAGATACTTATGTAATTCATTGGTGATAATTTCAGATAAGAGTATGGAGATGCTCTGTCCCTTCCGTCTCTCTACTTTCCTACTGTCTTCATCCAATACTTCTTACTCCTTTCCATGGCAAGCTGTATGTTGGGCATCACCGTTGTCAGTGGCTACAGTCCCGTCCTCTCAGTGAAAATGTTCAACGCGCTCTGTCACAGCACGGCTATTCATCTGTCGGTTCTCGATCATGTCGGAATAGAATCCAGTGATTCTTTTGCGTCTATCACTAACGCCCCACAATCGCGAGTTTGAAGCTCGTCACTGTCATTCATTCCTTGAATCCTACTCAGAATATCATAGACAAGGTTTAGACCTTCCGGATTCTCTTGAATGCCGCCATCAATTCTAGCTTATACCACGAAGATTCTGACTAAGGAATCCAAGAGATAAACATTCAAGCCTTGTTTGCTTGTAGAACGGAAGTGGTTGTCAGGCACGCATTCATAAGTGAGAATGATGATGAGCGTCACATAATCATCACATTCATCATGTTCTTGGGTAAGAATGAATATCTTAGAACAAGAATAAGTTGAATTGAATAGAAGAACAATAGTAATTGCATTAATACTCGAGGTACAGCAGAGCTCCACACCTTAATCTATGGTGTGTAGAAACTCCACCGTTGAAAATACATAAGAACAAGGTTCAGGCATGGCCGTGAGGCCAGCCCCCATAATCTAAGAACTAGACGTCCAAAGATGATCAAAAGATCTAAAGTGATCCAAGGATGAAAATACAATAGCAAAAGGTCCTATTTGTAGAGAACTAGTAGCTTAAGGTTTACAGAGATGAGTAAATGACATAAAAATCCACTTCCGGGCCCACTTGGTGTGTGCTTGGGCTGAGCATTGAAGCTTTCATGTGTAGAGACTTTTCTTGGAGTTAAACGCCAGCTTTTGTGCCAGTTTGGGCGTTTAACTCCCATTCTTGTGCCAGTTCCGGCGTTAAACGCTAGAATTCTTGAGCTGACTTGGAACGCCTGTTTGGGCCATAAAATCTCGGGCAAAGTATGAACTATTATACATTGCTGGAAAGCCCAGGATATCTACTTTCCAACGCAATTGAGAGCGGGCCAATTGGGTATTTGTAGCTCTAGAAACTCCACTTCGAGTGCAGGGAGGTCAGAATCCAACAGCATCTGCAGTCCTTTTCAGCCTCTAAATCAGATTTTTGCTCAGGTCCCTCAATTTCAGCCAGAAAATACCTGAAATCACAGAAAAACACACAAACACATAGTAAAGTCCAGAAAAGTGAATTTTAACTAAAAACTAATAAAAATATAATAAAAACTAACTAAAACATACTAAAAATATACTAAAAACAATGCCAAAAAGCGTATAAATTATCCGCTCATCACAACGCCAAACTTAAATTGTTGCTTGTCCCCAAGCAAGTGAAAATCAAATAAGATAAAAAGAAGAGAATATGCATTGAATTCCAAAAACATCTATGAAGATCAGTATTAATTAGATGAGCGGGGCTTTTAGCTTTTTGCCTCTAAACAGTTTTGGCATCTCACTTTATCCTTTGAAATTTAGAATGATTGGCTTCTATAGGAACTCAGAATCCAGATAGCGTTATTGATTCTCCTAGTTAAGTATGATGATTCTTGAACATAGCTACTTTATGAGTCTTGGCCGTGGCCCAAAGCACTCTGTCTTCCAGTATTACCACCGGATACATACATGCCACAGACACATAACTGGGTGAACCTTTTCAGATTGTGACTCAGCTTTGCTAGAGTCTCCAATTAGAGGTGTCCAGGGTTCTTAAGCACACTCTTTTTGCCTTGGATCACGACTTTATTTTTACCCTTGCCTTTTGGTTTAAAGGGCTATTGGCTTTTTCTGCTTGCTTTCTCTCTCTCTTTTTTTTTCGCACATAATCTCTCTTTTTTTTTTGTATTCACTGCTTTTTCTTGCTTCAAGAATCATTTTTATGATTTTTCAGATCCTCAGTAGCACGTCTCCTTTTTTCCATCATTCTTTCAAGAGCCAACATTCATGAACAACAAATTCAAAAGACATATGCACTATTCAAGCATACATTCAGAAGTCAAAGTATTGCCACCACATCAAAATAATTAATCTGTTATAAAATTCAAAATTCATGCAATTCTTCTCTTTTTTAATTTAGAACATTTTTCATTTAAGAAAGGTGATGGATTCATAGGACATTCATAACTTTAAGGCATAGACACTAAGACACTAATGATCATAAGACACAAACATAGATAAACATAAGGCATAATTTTTCGGAAAAAAACAGAAAAATAAAGAACAAGAAGATTAAAGAACGGGTCCACCTTAGTGATGGCGGCTTGTTCTTCCTCTTGAAGATCTTATGGAGTGCTTGAGCTCCTCAATGTCTCTTCCTTGCCTTTGTTGCTCCTCTCTCATGATTCTTTGATCTTCTTTAATTTCATGGAGGATGATGGAATGTTCTTGGTGCTCCACCCTTAGTTGTCCCATGTTGGAACTCAATTCTCCTAGGGAGGTGTTGATTTGCTCCCAATAGTTTTGTGGAGGAAAGTGCATCCCTTGAGGCATCTCAGGGATTTCATGATGAGTGGGATCTCTTGTTTGCTCCATCCTTTTCTTAGTGATGGGCTTGTCCTCATCAATGAGGATGTCTCCCTCTATGTTAACTCCAACTGAATTACAGAGGTGACAAATGAGATGAGGGAAGGCTAACCTTGCCAAGGTAGAGGACTTGTCCGCCACCTTATAAAGTTCTTGGGATATAACCTCATGAACTTCTACTTCCTCTCCAATCATGATGCTATGAATCATGATAGCCCGGTCTATAGTAACTTCGGACCGGTTGCTAGTGGGAATGATTGAGCATTGGATAAACTCCAACCATCCCCTAGCCACGGGCTTGAGGTCATGCCTTCTCAGTTGAACCGGCTTCCCTCTTGAATCTCTCTTCCATTGAGCGCCCTCTTCACAAATGTCTATGAGGACTTGGTCCAACCTTTGATCAAAGTTGACCCTTCTAGTGTAAAGGTGTTCATCTCCTTGCATCATGGGCAAGTTGAATGCCAACCTTACTGATGAGCGGATAATTTGTACGCTTTTTGGCATTGTTTTTAGTATGTTTTTAGTATGTTTTAGTTAGTTTTTATTATATTTTTATTAGTTTTTAGTTAAAATTCACTTTTCTGGACTTTACTATGAGTTTGTGTGTTTTTCTGTGATTTCAGGTATTTTCTGACTGAAATTGAAGGTTCTGAGCAAAAATCTGATTCAGAGACTGAAAAGGACTGCAGATGCTGTTGGATTCTGACCTCCCTGCATCCGAAGTGGATTTGCTGGAGCTACAGAAGCCCAATTGGCGCGCTCTCAACGGCGTTGGAAAGTAGACATCCTGGGCTTTCCAGCAATATATGATAGTCCATACTTTGCTCAAGATTTGATGGCCCAAACCGGCGTTCAAAGTCACCCTCAGGAATTCCAGCGTTAAACGCTGGAACTGGCATAAAACTTGGAGTTAAACGCCCAAACTGGCATGAAAGCTGGCGTTTAACTCCAGAAAAGGTCTCTAAACCCCA
Organism: Arachis stenosperma; assembly: GCF_014773155.1. NCBI lineage: Eukaryota > Viridiplantae > Streptophyta > Magnoliopsida > Fabales > Fabaceae > Arachis > Arachis stenosperma. The sequence continues at coordinate 120,453,437 of NC_080379.1, forward strand.
TGGTTGGGGGTGAGGAGCTCTGCTGTGTCTTGATGGATTAATGCAATTACTACTGTTTCTTATTCAATCATGCTTGCTTCCATTCTAAGATATCACTTGCTCTTAACCCGGATGAATGTGATGATCCGTGACACTCATCATCATTCTCAACTATGAACATATGTCTGACAACCACCTCTGTTCTACCTTATACTAAGTAGATATCTCTTGGATTCCTTAACCAGAATCTTCGTGGTATAAGCTAGAACTGATGGCGGCATTCAAGAGAATCCGGAAGGTCTAAACCTTGTCTGTGGTATTCTGAGTAGGATTCAATGATTGAATGACTGTGACGTGCTTCAAACTCCTAGCAGGCGGGGCGTTAGTGACAGACACAAAAGGATCGATGGATTCTATTCCGCCCTGACCGAGAACCGACAGCTGATTAGCCATGCTGTGACAGAGCATAGGAACATTTTCACTGAGAGGATGGGAGGTAGCCACTGACAACGGTGAAACCCTACATACAGCTTGCCATGGAAGGAGCCTTGCGTGTTTGATGAAGAAGACAGTAGGAAAGCAAAGATTCAGAAGATGGAGCATCTCCAAAGCCTCAACCTATTCTCCATTACTGAAAAACAAGTAACCAATTCATGTTCTTCTGCTTTTTACAATCAATCCTGATAATTTCTGATATCCTGACTAAGATTTACAAGATAACCATAGCTTGCTTCAAGCCGACAATCTCCGTGGGGTCGACCCTTGCTTACGCAAGGTATTACTTGGACGACCCAGTGCACTTGCTGGTTAGTTGTGCGGGATTGCAAAAGTGTTATTGCAATTTCGTGCACCAAGTTTTTGGCGCCGTTGCCGGGGATTGTTCGAGTTTGGACAACTGACGGCTTATCTTGTTGCTTAGATTAGGACTGTTTTATTTTTTGTTGGTTTAGAGTCTTTTAGTTGAGTCTAGTTTCACATTTTAAGTTTGGTGTCAATTGCATGCTTTTGCTTTTCTTTTAATTTTCGATTTTGAATGTTCTTAGTCCCTTTTTGATTCATAAAAATTCTAAGTTTGGTGTCCTCTTTGTGTTTTTCTTTAAAATTTTCGAAAATTAGTGTTTGATTTTCTAAAAATTTTAAGTTTGGTGTCTTTTTGTTGTTTTTCTCTTTCCTCTTTTCAAAAATCAAATCTTTTTCATAAAAATTTTTCAATCATATCTTTTTAATTGCTTTTTTTTTCAAAATCTTTTTAATTAACTAATTGATTCAGTTCTCAATTTGCTTTGATTTTGTTTTCCTTTTGATTTTCGAATTTTTTTTTCTTTCTTAATTTCCTTTTATTTTATCTTAATTTTTTCGTTTAATTCAAAAAAAAAAAAACAAAAATTTATCTGTTTGCAATCATTATCATTTCCCTTTTGTCCATTATGGACCTAAGAGGGATTGATCAGTCCAAAAGGACTCTGGGGTCATATGCTAACCCCATTACAGCTGCATATGGGAGTAGCATTTGTACACCTCCCATCAAAGCAAGCAGCTTTGAGCTAAATCCTCAACTCATTATCATAGTGCAGTAAAATTGCTAGTATTCCGGTCTTCCACAGGAAGAACCTACTGAGTTTCTGGCACAGTTCTTACAAATTGCTGACACAGTACATGATAAGGAGGTAGATCAGGATGTCTACAGACTATTACTGTTTCCATTTGCTGTAAAAGATCAAGCAAAAAGGTGGTTGAATAACCAACCTACAGCAAGCATAAAGACATGGAAACAGTTGTCAGACAAATTCCTGAATCATTTTTACCCTCCAAAGAGGATGACACAGCTAAGGCTGGACATCCAAGGCTTTAAACAAGAGGATAATGAATCCCTTTATAATGCCTGGGAGAGGTATAGAGGTATGCTTAGAAAATGCCCCTCTGAAATGTTTTCAGAGTGGGTACAGTTAGACATCTTCTACTATGGGCTCACAGAAAAAGCTCAGATGTCTTTAGACCACTCAGCTGGTGGATCTATACACATGAGGAAGACAATTGAAGAAGCTCAAGAGCTTATAGACACTGTTGCTAGAAACCAATACTTATATTCTAGCAATGAGTTCGTTCCAAAAGAGGAAGTTATGACAGTAGTCACTGACCCTAATCCTCAAGAACAGATGAATGAGCTTAATCAACAATTGCTCCTGATGACTGAACAGTTAGCAGAATTTAAAGAAATGCTCCATGATACTAAGGTTGCTAACAAGAGAATAGAACTGCAGTTGAATCAAGCAAAACAGAAAATATCTAAACAGATAACAGAAGAATGTCAAGCAGTTCAACTGAGGAGTGGGAAGACACTGAATAACACTGCTCAAAAGAGCAAAAAGCCAAACAAGGAACAATTGACAGAGGATAACCAACCCACTGTTCAAAATCCCTCTGAGGACAGTAAGAGCCCAGAGAGGAATGTTATTGGCGTTCAAACGCCAGAAAGGGAAGGAAAGCTGGCGTTAAACGCCCATTCCTTGCCCAGTTCTGGCGTTCAAACGCCAGAAAAGGGGGAAAAATTGGCGTTAAACGCCCACTTTCCACCCAATCCTGGCGTTCAGACGCCAAGGGGAAATCAGACACCTGAGAGTGCTGACAGTAATCCCTCTAACAAGGCTTCTTCAACCACTTCTGTAAGGAATAAACCTGCAGCATCTAAGGTTGAAGAATATCAAGTCAAGATGCCTTATCCTCAGAAACTCCGCAAAGCGGAACAGGATAAGCAATTTGCTCGCTTTGCAGACTATCTAAGGACTCTTGAAATAAAGATTCCGTTTGCAGAGGCACTTGAGCAAATACCCTCTTATGCTAAGTTCATGAAAGAGATCTTAAGTCATAAGAAGGATTGGAGAGAAACTGAAAAAGTGTTTCTCACTGAAGAATGCAGTGCAGTCATTCTGAAAAGCTTACCAGAAAAGCTTCAAGATCCTGGAAGCTTTATGATACCATGCACATTAGAGGGCGCTTGCACCAAGACAGCCCTATGTGATCTTGGAGCAAGCATCAATCTAATACCTGCATCCACTATCAGAAAGCTTGGGTTGACTGGAGAAGTCAAACCAACCAGTATATGCCTCCAACTTGCTGATGGCTCCATTAAACACCCATCAGGCATAATAGAGAACATGATTGTCAAGGTTGGGCCATTTGCCTTTCCAACTGACTTTGTGGTGATGGAAATGGAGGAGCACAAGAGTGCAACTCTCATTCTAGGAAGACCTTTCCTAGCAACTGGACGAACTCTCATTGATGTACAAAGAGGGCAAGTAACCCTGAGAGTCAATGAGGATGAGTTCAAGTTGAATGCTGTAAAAGCTATGCAGCATCCAGACACAACAGAAGACTGCATGGGCGCTGACATTATTGACTCTCTGGTAGAAGAGATCAATATGGCTGAAAGCCTAGAATCAGAGCTTGAGGACATCTTCAAAGATGCTCAACCTGATCAAGAAGAACTAGAGGAAGCAAAGGAATTTTCGAAAATTCCTCAGGAGGAGGATAAGCCTCCCAAACCTGAACTCAAACCACTACCACCATCCCTGAAATATGCATTTCTGGGAGGGGGTGAAACTTTTCCAGTGATTATAAGCTCTGCTTTAAATCCACAGGAAGAGGAGGCACTGATTCAAGTGCTAAGGACACACAAGATAGCTCTTGGGTGGTCCATCAGTGATCTCAAGGGCATTATCCCAGCTAGATGCATGCACAAGATCCTGTTGGAGGATAATGCCAAACCAGTGGTTCAACCACAGAGGAGGCTAAATCCAGCCATGAAGGAGGTGGTGCAGAAAGAGGTCACTAAATTACTAGAGGCTGGGATTATTTATCCTATTTCTGATAGCCCCTGGGTGAGCCCTGTCCAAGTTGTCCCCAAAAAGGGAGGCATGACAGTGGTTCATAATGAAAAAAATGAACTGGTTCCTACCAGAACAGTAACAGGGTGGCGCATGTGTATTGACTACAGAAGGCTCAATACAGCCACCAGAAAGGATCATTTTCCTTTACCATTCATAGACCAAATGCTAGAAAGACTAGCTGGTCATGATTATTACTGCTTTTTGGATGGCTATTCAGGCTACAACCAAATTGCAGTAGATCCTCAGGACCAAGAGAAAACAGCATTTACTTGCCCTTCTGGCGTGTTTGCCTACAGAAGGATGCCTTTTGGTCTGTGCAATGCACCTGCAACCTTTCAGAGGTGCATGCTCTCTATCTTCTCAGATATGGTAGAGAAATTTCTGGAAGTCTTCATGGATGACTTCTCAGTATATGGAGACTCATTCAGCTCCTGTCTTAATCACCTAGCACTTGTCCTGAAATGATGCCAAGAGACTAACCTGGTTTTAAACTGGGAGAAATGTCACTTTATGGTGACTGAGGGAATTGTCCTTGGGCATAAAATTTCAAACAAGGGAATAGAGGTGGATAAGGCAAAGGTAGAAGTAATTGAAAAATTACCACCACCTGCCAATGTTAAGGCAATCAGAAGCTTTCTGGGGCATGCAGGATTTTATAGAAGGTTTATAAAGGATTTTTCGAAAATTGCAAAACCTTTGAGTAACCTGCTAGCTGCTGACACACCATTTGTGTTTGACACACAGTGTCTGCAGGCGTTTGAGACCCTGAAAGCTAAACTGGTCACAGCACCAGTCATCTCTGCACCAGATTGGGCATTACCATTTGAATTAATGTGTGATGCCAGTGATCATGCCATTGGTGCAGTGTTGGGACAGAGGCATAACAAACTTCTGCATGTCATTTATTATGCTAGCCGTGTTCTAAATGATGCACAGAAGAATTACACAACCACAGAAAAAGAATTACTTGCAGTGGTTTATGCCATTGACAAGTTTAGATCTTATCTAGTAGGATCCAAGGTGGTTGTGTACACTGACCATGCTGCTCTTAAATACTTACTCACAAAGCAGGATTCAAAACCCAGGCTTATCAGATGGGTGTTGCTTCTGCAAGAGTTTGATATAGAAATAAGAGACAGAAAAGGGACAGAAAACCAAGTAGCTGATCATCTGTCCCGAATAGAGCCAGTAGCTGGGGCGTCCCTCCCTTCTACTGAGATCTCTGAGACTTTCCCAGATGAGCAACTCTTTGCCATTCAGGAAGCTCCATGGTTTGCAGATATTGCAAATTATAAAGCTGTGAGGTTCATACCCAAGGAGTACAGCAGTGTGCAAAGAAAGAAATTGCTTTCAGATGCCAAGTACTACCTCTGGGATGAACCATATCTCTTTAAGAGATGTGCTGACGGAGTGATCCGCAGATGTGTACCCAGAGAAGAAGCACAAAGGATCCTATGGCATTGCCATGGATCACAGTATGGAGGACATTTTGGAAGTGAGCGAACAGCCACTAAAGTCCTCCAGTGTGGCTTCTACTGGCCTACTCTCTATAAAGATTCCCGAGAGTTTGTGCGTAACTGTGACAGTTGCCAAAGAGCTGGTAACCTGCCTCACGGATATGCCATGCCTCAACAAGGGATATTAGAGATAGAATTGTTTGATGTATGGGGAATTGACTTCATGGGTCCATTCCCACCATCATACTCAAACACTTACATTCTGGTGGCGGTGGACTATGTATCTAAGTGGGTAGAAGCAATTGCTACACCCACTAATGATACTAAGACCGTGCTAAAGTTCCTCCAGAAACACATCTTCAGCAGGTTTGGTGTTCCCAGAGTACTAATCAGTGATGGGGGCACTCATTTCTGCAATAAACAGCTATACTCTGCTATGGTTAGATATGGAATCAGCCATAAAGTGGCAACTCCGTATCATCCACAGACAAATGGGCAAGCTGAAGTCTCTAACAGAGAGCTAAAAAGAATCCTAGAACGGACGGTGATAGCCCGGAGAAAGGATTGGGCAAAGAGCTTGGATGATGCTCTGTGGGCATACAAAACAGCATTCAAGACTCCTATAGGAACCTCTCCATACCAATTGGTGTATGGGAAGGCCTGTCATCTGCCCGTGGAACTGGAACATAAAGCCTATTGGGCAACCAGGTTCCTAAACATGGATGCACAGTTAGCTGGTGAAAAAAGATTGCTCCAGTTAAATGAGCTAGAGGAGTTCAGACTCAATGCCTTTGAAAATGCAAAAATTTATAAGGAAAAGGCAAAGAAGTGGCATGACAAGAAATTGTCAACCAGAGTCTTTGAGCCAGGACAAAAAGTTCTGCTCTTCAACTCCAGGCTCAAATTGTTCCCAGGAAAACTCAAATCCCGGTGGAGGGGTCCGTATGTGATCACAGGAGTGTCACCATATGGATATGTTGAGCTTCAGGATATTGATTCTGACAAAAAGTTCATTGTTAATGGACAGAGGATCAAACATTATCTTGAAAGCAATTTTGAGCAGGAATGCTCAAAACTGAGACTTGAGTGAGTCTTAGTAAAGGTCCAGCTAAAGACAGTAAAGAAGCGCTTGCTAGGAGGCAACCCAGTCATTAGGAGGTTGTATGAATTGTTTTTACAGAGGCAAGTATCAAAAATGAAGGAATTCACAGAGTTACAGAAGGATTCAGCTCAAAAAGCAGAGAAAAAGAGCTTACTGGCGAAAAAACGCCAGTAAGGGGTATTTTGGGCGTTAAACGCCAGAATGGGTACCATTCTGGGCGTTTAACGCCAGGAATGGTGCCATTTTGGGCATTAAACGCCAGAATGGGCACCATTCTGGGCGTTTAACGCCAGGTGTGCAGCATCCTGGGCGTTTAGAAAAACGCCCAGTGATAAAGGCTTTCTGGCGTTTAACGCCAGCCAGGGCACCTGGCTGGGCGTTAAACGCCCAAAAGAGGCAACAATTGGGCGTTAAACGCCAGAATGGGTGCCATTCTGGGCGTTTAACGCCAGAAAGGTGGGGGGACCACAATTTCGTTTTCAACTCAAATTTTTTCAAACTTTCCTTTTATTACCCATACTCTTCTACATAAATGCACTTCAACCTTTCATCATTCACTTTCAAATTTTCAAAATCCAAAACCATTCTTCAAATCTATCTCAAATCAATTCCAAATCTCATTCAAAAACTCACCCTTTTTTTGAATTCTCTCCATATCTTCTCAAATCTCTTCTTATTTTTTTCGAAATCTCCTTCCCCCCCTTTATAAGAACACGTTTGGACCCCTCATTGCCCACACCATTCGAATTTGCTCCTCTCTCTCTTCTTTCCTTTCTTTTACTTGAGGACAAGCAAACCTCTAAGTTTGGTGTGCTTTTCCGTGATCACTAAGCCAAGATTTATCAATATCATGGCTCCTAAGGGAAAACAAACCAATTTAAGAGGCAAGAAAGAGAATAACCCAAAGAGTCTTTGGAATCAAGAGAAGTTCTTAACCAAAGAACATGAAGACCATTATCACAAAATAATGGGTCTGAGGTCAGTGATCCTGGAAGTAAAATTTGATCTGAAAGAAGACGAATATCCGGGGATCCAAGAGCAAATTCGAAACAGAGGATGGGAAGTTCTAACCAATCCTGAGACAAAGGTTGGAAGGAACATGGTTCAGGAATTCTACTCAAATATGTGGCTGACAGATAAGCAGAGAATGACTGGAACCGCTTACCATACCTACAGAACCATGGTCAGAGGGAAAGTTATGTACTTCCATCTGGACAAAATAAGAGAAATCTTCAAGTTGCCTCAACTGCAAGATGATCCTGACTCCTTTAATAGGAGGATGGTGAGAGTAGATAAAGGGTTGGATCAAGTTCTAGAGGACATATGCCTCCCTGGAACTAAGTGGATAACCAATTCTAAGGGTGTCCCTAACCAACTCAAGAAGAGAGACCTCAAACCAATTGCAAGAGGTTGGCTAGACTTTATTGGGCGTTCCATATTGCCCGCTAGCAACCGTTCTGAAGTCACTATCAAGAGAGCAGTGATGATTCATTGCATTATGCTTGGAAAAGAAGTGGAGGTTCATCATGTGATTGCCTGTGAGATCTACACAATTGCAAATAAAAATTCCACTGAAGCCAAACTGGCTTACCCAAGCTTGATCTCCTTGCTCTGTAAAGAGGCTGGGGTGAAGATGGGAGTAGATGAATTCATACCCATTGAACATCCAATCACCAAGAAGTCAATGGAAGGACAAGTGCAAGACAACTCTATCAAAAGGAGGGCGCAGGAATTCCTCCCTGAATTTCCTGAAATTGGCTACTGGGCCAGCCTAGAAGCATCTATCACCAAGTTGCAAGAGACTATGGAGCAACTTAAGGAAGAACAGCAGAATCAGAACTGCATGCTCTGCAAATTGCTGAAGGACCAAGAGAAGCAGGGGCGTGAAATCCAAGAGATGAAACGCCAAAAGCTCTCCTTTCAAGCTGAGGGAGCATCCACTTCTCAAAATCAAGGTTGTTGAGTCCTAACCCTGTGAAAACCTCTATCATTAGGAGCCTATTTTTGCGTTTTTCTTTTGTTTTCTATTTTTATTTTTTTTTAGTCTCATCTTATATCTATATTTGAGTCTTTGTCTTAATTCATAATTAATAAAATTTAAAGTTTATGCCTTAAAGCTATGAATGTCCTATGAATCCATCACCTCTCTTAAATGAAAAATGCTTTAATCACAAAAGAACAAGAAGTACAGGATTTCGAAATTTATCCTTGAAACTAGCTTAATTGGTTTGATGTGGTGACAATACTTTCTGTTTTCTGAATGTATGCTTGAACAGTGCATATGTCTTTTGAATTTGTTATTCATGAATGTTAAAATTGTTGGCTCTTGAAAGAATAATGAAAAAAAAGAGACATGTTATTGAGGATCTGAAAAATCATAAAAATGATTCTTGAAGCAAGAAAAAGCAGTGATTCAAAAAAAAAATTTTGAAAAAAAAAGAGAAGAAAAGAAAAAGAAAAGAAAAAGAAAGAAATAAAAGTTGTGATCCAAGGCAAAAAGAGTGTGCTTAAGAACCCTGGACACCTCTAATTGGGGACTCTAGCAAAGCTGAGTCACAATCTGAAAAGGTTCACCCAATTATGTGTCTGTGGCATGTATGTATCCGGTGGTAATACTGGAAGACAGAGTGCTTTGGGCCACAGCCAAGACTCATAAAGTAGCTGTGTTCAAGAATCATTATACTTAACTAGGAGAATCAATAACACTATCTGGATTCTGAGTTCCTAAAGAAGCCAATCGTTCTGAATTTCAGAGGATAGAGTGAGATGCCAAAACTGTTCGGAGGCAAAAAGCTACTAGTCCCGCTCATCTAATTTGGAGCTAAGTTTCATTGATAATTTGGAGTCTATAGTATATTCTCTTCTTTTTATCCTATTTTGATTTTCAGTTGCTTGGGACAAGCAACAATTTAAGTTTGGTGTTGTGATGAGCGGATAATTTGTACGCTTTTTGGCATTGTTTTTAGTATGTTTTTAGTATCTTTTAGTTAGTTTTTATTATATTTTTATTAGTTTTTAGTTAAAATTCACTTTTCTGTACTTTACTATGAGTTTGTGTGTTTTTCTGTGATTTCAGGTATTTTCTGACTGAAATTGAAGGTTCTGAGCAAAAATCTGATTCAGAGACTGAAAAGGACTGCAGATGCTGTTGGATTCTGACCTCCCTGCACTCGAAGTGGATTTTCTGGAGCAATAGAGGCCCAATTGGCGCTCTCTCAACGGCGTTGGAAAGTAGACATCCTGGGTTTTCCAGCAATATATGATAGTCCATACTTTGCCCAAGATTTGATGGCCCAAACCGGCGTTCAAAGTCACCCTCAGGAATTCCAGCGTTAAACGCTGGAACTGGCATAAAACTTGGAATTAAACGCCCAAACTGGCATGAAAGCTGGCGTTTAACTCCAGAAAAGGTCTCTACACGAAAATGCTTCATTGCTCAGCCCAAGCACACACCAAGTGGACCCAGAAGTGGATATTTCTGTCATTTACTCATCCCTGTACACCTTAGGCTACTAGTTTACTATTAATAGGATCTTTTGACATTGTATCTGTACCTCATGACATTTTACACATTTCATTGTATACATTCCACGGCATGAGTCTCTAAACCCCATGGTTGGGGGTGAGGAGCTCTGCTGTGTCTTGATGGATTAATGCAATTACTACTGTTTCTTATTCAATCATGCTTGCTTCCATTCTAAGATATCACTTGCTCTTAACCCGGATGAATGTGATGATCCGTGACACTCATCATCATTCTCAACTATGAACATGTGTCTGACAACCACCTCTGTTCTACCTTAGACTAAGTAGATATCTCTTGGATTCCTTAACCAGAATCTTCGTGGTATAAGCTAGAACTGATGGCGGCATTCAAGAGAATCCGGAAGGTCTAAACCTTGTCTGTGGTATTCTGAGTAGGATTCAATGATTGAATGACTGTGACGTGCTTCAAACTCCTAGCAGGCGGGGCGTTAGTGACAGACGCAAAAGGATCGATGGATTCTATTCCGGCCTGACCGAGAACCGACAGCTGATTAGCCATGCTGTGATAGAGCATAGGAACATTTTCACTGAGAGGATGGGAGGTAGCCACTGACAACGGTGAAACCCTACATACAGCTTGCCATGGAAGGAGCCTTGCGTGTTTGATGAAGAAGACAGTAGGAAAGCAGAGATTCAGAAGATGGAGCATCTCCAAAGCCTCAACTTATTCTCCATTACTGAAAAACAAGTAACCAATTCATGTTCTTCTGCTTTTTACAATCAATCCTGATAATTTCTGATATCCTGACTAAGATTTACAAGATAACCATAGCTTGCTTCAAGCCGACAATCTCCGTGGGATCGACCCTTGCTCACGCAAGGTATTACTTGGACGACCCAGTGCACTTGCTGGTTAGTTGTGCGGGATTGCAAAAGTGTTATTGCAATTTCGTGCACCACTTACGTTTTCCGGACTAAAATCTAAGCATTTCCCCCGAACCATTGTAAGCCAATTCTTTGGGTTCGGGTTCACACTTTGATCATGGTTCTTGGTGATTCATGCATTGGCATAGAACTCTTGAACCATTAAGATTTCGACTTGTTGAATGGGGTTGGTAAGAACTTCCCAACCTCTTTTTCGGATCTCATGTCGGATCTCCGGATATTCACTCTTTTTGAGTTTGAAAGGGACCTCGGGGATCACCTTCTTCATGGCCACAACTTCATAGAAGTGGTCTTGATGCACCCTTGAGATGAATCTCTCCATCTCCCATGACTCGGAGGTGGAAGCTTTTGCCTTCCCTTTCTTCTTTCTAGAGGTTTCTCCGGCCTTAGATGCCATAAATGGTTATGGAAAAACAAAAAGCAATGCTTTTTACCACACCAAACTTAGAAGGTTTGCTCCTCCTCGAGCAAAAGAAGAAAGAAAAGAGTAGAAGAAGAAGAAAATGGAGGAGATGGTGGGGGCTTTGTGGTTTGGCCATGGGAGAGAAGTAGTGTGTAGGTTGTGTGAAAATGAAGGAGTGAAGATGGGTTTATATAGGGGTGGAGAGAGGGGTAAGGTTCGGCCATTATGGGTGGGTTTGGGAGGGAAAGTGGTTTGAATTTGAATGGTGAGGTAGGTGGGGTTTTATGAAGGATGGATGTGAGTGGTGAAGAGAATGATGGGATTTGATAGGTGAGGGGTTTTTGGGGAAGAGGTGTTGAGGTGATTGGTGAATGGGTGAAGAAGAGAGAGGGTAGTGGGCTAGGTGGGGATCCTGTGGGGTCCACAGATCCTGAGGTGTCAAGGATAATTCATCCCTGCACCAAGTGGCGATCAAAAATTGCTCCTTCTGCCAATCCTGGCGTTAAACTCCGGGCTGGTGCCCATTTCTGGCGTTTAACGCCAGCTTGGTGCCCATTCCTGGCGTTAAACGCCAGTCTGGTGCCCCTTTCTGGCGTTAAACGCCCAGAATGGTGCCAGACTGGGCGTTAAACGCCCATTTTGCTATCTTCACTGGCGTTTAAACGCCATCAAATTTTCCTCGAGGGTGTGCTGTTTTTCTTTCTATTTTTCATGCTGTTTTTGCTATTTCAATTGATTTTGTGACTTTCCATGATCATCAACCTATAAAAAACATAAAATAACAAAGGAAAATAGATAAAAAAATATAACATTGGGTTGCCTCCTAACAAGCGCTTCTTTAATGTCAGTAGCTTGACAGTGGGCTCTCATGGAGCCTCACAGATACTCAGAGCAATGTTGAAACCTCCCAACACTAAACTTAGAGTTTGAATGTGAGGGTTCAACACCAAACTTAGAGTTTGACTGTGGGGGCTCTGTTTGACTCTGTTTTGAGGGAAGCTCTTCATGCTTCCTCTCCATGGTTACAGAGGGGTATCCTTGAGCCTTAAACACAAAGGATTCTTCATTCACTTGAATGATCAATTCTCCTCTGTCAACATCAATCACAGCCTTTGCTGTGGCTAGGAAGGGTCTGCCAAGGATGATGGATTCATCCATGCACTTCCCAGTCTCTAGGACTATGAAATCAGCAGGGATGTAATGGTCTTCAACCTTTACCAGAACATCCTCTACATGTCCATAAGCTTGTTTTCTTGAATTGTCTGCCATCTCTAGTGAGATTCTTGCAGCTTGCACCTCAAAGATCCCTAGCTTCTCCATTACAGAGAGAGGCATGAGGTTTATGCTTGACCCTAGGTCACACAGAGCCTTCTCAAAGGTCATGGTGCCTATGGTACAAGGTATTGAGAACTTCCCTGCGTCCTGTCTCTTTTGAGGTAATCTCTGCCTAGTCAAGTCATCCAGTTCTTTGGTGAGCAAAGGGGGTTCATCCTCCCAAGTCTCATTACCAAATAACTTGTCATTTAGCTTCATGATTGCTCCAAGGTACTTAGCAACTTGCTCTTCAGTGACATCTTTGTCCTCTTCAGAGAAAGAATACTCATCAGAGCTCATGAATGGCAGAAGTAATTCCAATGGAATCTCTATGGTCTCAGTGTGAGCCTCAGATTCCCATGGTTCCTCATTAGGGAACTCATTGGAGGCCAGTGGATGTCCATTGAGGTCTTCCTCATTGGCGATCACTACCTCTTCCTCCTCTCCAAATTCGGCCATGTTGATGGCCTTGCACTCTCTTTTTGGATTCTCTTCTGTATTGCTTGGAAGAGTATTAGGAAGGAGTTCAGTAACTTTCTTACTCAGCTAACCCACTTGTGCCTCTAAGTTTCTAATGGAGGACCTTGTTTCAGTCATGAAACTTTGAGTGGTTTTGATTAGATCAGAGACCATGGTTGCTAAGTCAGAGTGGCTCTGCTTAGAATTCTCTGTCTGTTGCTGAGAAGATGATGGAAAAGGCTTGCCATTGCCAAACCCGTTTCTTCCACCATTATTGTTGTTGAAACCTTGTTGAGGTCTCTGTTGATCATTCCATGAGAGATTTGGATGATTTCTCCATGAAGGATTATAGGTGTTTCCATAGGGTTCTCCCATGTAATTCACCTCTTCCATTGAAGGGTTCTCAGGATCATAAGCTTCTTCTTCAGATGAAGCGTCCTTAGTACTGCCTGGTGCAGCTTGCATTCCAGACAAACTTTGAGAAATCATATTGACTTGCTGAGTCAATATTTTGTTCTGAGCCAATATGGCATTCAGAGTATCAATCTCAAGAACTCCTTTCTTCTGATTTGTCCCATTGTTCACGGGATTCCTTTCAGAAGTGTACATGAATTGGTTATTTACAACCATTTCAATGAGTTCTTGAGCTTCTGCAGGCGTCTTCTTCAGATGAAGAGATCCTCCAGCAGAGCTGTCCAATGATATCTTGGACAGTTCAGACAGACCATTATAGAAGATACATATGATGCTCCATTCAGAAAGCATGTCAGAAGGACACTTTCTGATCAATTGTTTGTATCTTTCCCAAGCTTCATAAAGGGATTCACCTTCCTTCTGTCTGAAGGTTTGGACTTCCACTCTAAGCTTACTCAATTTTTGAGGTGGAAAGAACTTTGCCAAGAAGGCATTGACTAGCTTTTCCCAAGAGTTCAGGCTTTCTTTAGGTTGTAAGTCCAACCATATCCTAGCTCTGTCTCTTACAGCAAAAGGGAATAGCATAAGTCTGTAGACCTCAGGGTCAACCCCATTGGTCTTGACAGTGTCACAGATTTGCAAGAATTCAGCTAAAAACTGATGAGGATCTTCCAATGGAAGTCCATGAAACTTGCAATTCTGTTGCATTAGAGAAACTAATTGAGGCTTAAGCTCAAAGTTGTTTGCTCCAATGGCAGGGATAGAGATGCTTCTCCGACAGAAGTCGGGAGTAGGTGCAGTAAAGTCACCCAGCACCTTCCTTGCATTGTTGGCATTGTTGTTGTTTTCGGCTGCCATGGGTTCTTCTTCTTTGAAGATTTCTGTTAGGTCCTCTACAGAGATTTGTGCTTTAGCTTCTCTTAGCTTTCGCTTTAAGTTCCTTTCAGGTTCAGGGTCAGCCTCAACAAGAATGCTTTTGTCTTTGCTCTTGTTCATATGAAAGAGAAGAGAACAAGAAAATATGGAATCCTCTATGTTACAGTATAGAGATTTCTTGAGGTGTCAGAGGAAAAGAAAAATAGAAGGAAAAGGTAGAAGAATTCGAACTTATCAATAAAGATAGAGTTCGAATTGTGCATTGAGGAGGAGTGTTAGTCCATAAATAGAAGGATGTGAGAAGAGGGGAAGAAATTTTCGAAAATAAATTAAAAGATTTTGAAAAAAATTTTGAAAAATTGAAGAATGATTTTTGAAATTAAAGTTGGAAAAGAAATAAAGTGATTTTTGAAAAAGATTTTTGAAAGTAGAAATCAAAAAGATATGATTGAAAACTATTTTGAAAAAGATGTGATTAAGAAGATATGATTGAAAAACAATTTAAAAAGATTTGATTTTTAAAATTAATGACTTGGCTAACAAGAAATTAAAAGACATGATTCAGACATTAAACCTTTCTCAACAGAAAAGGCAACGTACTTGAAATGTTGAATCAAATCATTAATTGTTAGCAAGTAATTTTTGGAAAATGGAAAGAAATTGATTTTGAAAATATATGATTGAAAATATATGATTTGAAAAAGATTTGATTTTGAAAAATTATGAAAACTTGAAAAAAAAATTTGAATTAAAAACAAAATCTTCCCTCTTGTGCCATCCTGGCGTTAAACGCCCAGAATGGTATACATTCTGGCATTTAACGCCCAAAATGCTACCCTTTTTGGCGTTAAACGCCCAACCAGGTACCCTGGCTGGCGTTTAAACGCCAGTTTTCCTTCCTCACTGGGCGTTTTGAATGCCCAGCTTTTTCTGTGTAATTCCCCTGCTGTATGTTCTGATTCTTCAATTCTCTGTATTATTGACTTGAAAAGACACAAAATAAAATTTTTTTTTGAATTTTTTAATGATGAGGAATAATCAAAATGCAACTAAAATCAAATAAACAATGCATGCAAGACACCAAACTTTAGAAGTTTGTATACTACTGACACTAACAAATTGAGAATGCATATGAGAGACAACAAAACACTCAAGACAAGAGAATTTAAAGATCAGAGCAAGGAAATCATCAAGAACAACTTGAAGATCAATGAAGAACATAATGCATGTAATTTTCGAAAATTAGAAGACTAAAAACATGCAATGGACACCAAACTTAAAATTAGACACTAGACTCAAACAAGAAACATAAAATATTTTTTATTTTAAGATTTTATAATTTTTTGGATTTTTTTGAAAATTATATGGAAAAGAAAATAAAGAGATTCAAAATTTTTAATAAGAATTCCAGGAATCATGCAATGTTAGTCTAAAGAAATTAGACATGGCTAGCCAAGCTTCAGCAGGACATTACATTCAAGAGCTAAATTGATGAGAATCAATTAGCTTTGGTGACAATAAAAACATCACCTTGAAACTCTAGAATTCATTCTTAAAAATTCTGAAGAAAAATACCTAATCTAAGCAACAAGATGAACCGTCAGTTGTCCAAACTCAAACAATCCCCGGCAACGGCGCCAAAAACTTGGTGCACGAAATTGTGATCATCAATGGCACCATCAATATGGTACGCTCAATTGCAATCTCAACTCTTTATCACAACTTCGCACAACTAACCAGCAAGTGCACTGGGTCGTCCAAGTAATAAACCTTACGCGAGTAAGGGTCGATCCCACGGAGATTGTTGGTATGAAGCAAGCTATGGTCATCTTGTAAATCTCAATCAGGCGGATTCAAATGGTTATGGAGGATTAATGATTAAAAGATGAATAAAACATAAAATAAGGATAGAGATACTTATGTAATTCATTGGTGATAATTTCAGATAAGCGTATGGAGATGCTCTGTCCCTTTCGTCTCTCTGCTTTCCTACTGTCTTCATCCAATCCTTCTTACTCCTTTCCATGGCAAGCTGTATGTTGGGCATCACCGTTGTCAGTGGCTACAGTCCCGTTCTCTCAGTGAAAATGTTCAACGCGCTCTGTCACAGCACAGCTATTCATCTGTCGGTTCTCGATCATGTCGGAATAGAATCCAGTGATTCTTTTGTGTCTGTCACTAACGCCCCACAATCGCGAGTTTGAAGCTCGTCACAGTCATTCAATCCTTGAATCCTACTCAGAATACCACAGACAAGGTTTAGACCTTCTGGATTCTCTTGAATGCCGCCATCAATTCTATCTTATACCACGAAGATTCTGATTAAGGAATCCAAGAGATAAACATTCAAGCCTTGTTTGCTTGTAGAACGGAAGTGGTTGTGAGGCACGCGTTCATAAGTGAGAATGATGATGAGCGTCACATAATCATCACATTCATCATGTTCTTGGGTGCGAATGAATATCTTAGAACAAGAATAAGATGAATTGAATAGAAGAACAATAGTAATTGCATTAATACTCGAGGTACAGCAGAGCTCCACACCTTAATCTATAGTGTGTAGAAACTCCACCGTTGAAAATACATAAGAACAAGGTTCAGGCATGGCCGTGAGGCCAACCCCCATAATCTAATAACTAGACGTCCAAAGATGATCAAAAGATCTAAAGTGATCCAAAGATGAAAATACAATAGCAAAAGGTCCTATTTGTAGAGAACTAGTAGCTTAGGGTTTACAAAGATGAGTAAATGACATAAAAATCCACTTCCGGGCCCACTTGGTGTGTGCTTTGGCTGAGCATTAAAGCTTTCATGTGTAGAGACTTTTCTTGGAGTTAAACGCCAGCTTTTGTGCCAGTTTGGGCGTTTAACTCGCATTCTTGTGCCAGTTCCGGCGTTAAACGCCAAAATTCTTGAGTTGACTTGGAACGCCTATTTGAGCCATCAAATCTCAAGCAAAGTATGGACTACTATACATTGCTGGAAAGCCCAGGATGTCTACTTTCTAAAGCAATTGAGAGCGCGCCAATTAGGCTTCTGTAGCTCCAGAAAATTCACTTCGAGTGCAGGAAGGTCAGAATCCAACAGCATCTGCAGTCCTTTTCATCCTCTGAATCAGATTTTTGCTCATGTCCCTTAATTTCAGCTAGAAAATACCTGAAATCACAGAAAAATACACAAACTCATAGTAAATTCCAGAAAAGTGAATTTTAACTAAAAACTAATAAAAATATAACAAAAAATAACTAAAACATACTAAAAATAATGCCAAAAAGCGTATAAATTATCCGCTCATCAGTCCCCAAAAGATTTAAAGATCTCATATTTTATAAAATAAAAATTTTTTATATTTTCAATCACTGAATGACTTATTAATGTCAGGGGCTTATTATTGTTTTTCTCTGAATTGAATTCCGACATCCAAATTCATGGTTCATGAGTCATGACTATAAAAAACTTTTCTATTATTTTGGACAATAATAATACTAGTGATTACCACTAAATGAGAATCCGATGTTATCAGATAACGGACACAACGTCAAGACTAATAAAGTCACAAATTTGTAAAACTGCCAAGTCATGGCATTAAAAAAACATAAAGAAAGCAGTAAATGCTGAAGAAATGGTTACCCTGGAACACGGGAATAAAAAGGGGGGGTTCAACAGGTAAACTATGACAAAAAAAACACCTGAAGCATTACTAACTTAAGTATCAGAGTGTCTTGCAGGTTGTCTTTCTGGCCTAGTTCTGCTTCCTCTGTAACTAGGATCTCCGATTTTCCTATCTCATCAGCTTATTACCTCACAATAGATGCAAACATTTGGCGCCGTCTGTGGGGATCCTACAGAATCGGAACCATGGCTGAACAAAAAATCCACTCGGTGATCAAACCAAACACTCCTTTCAAGGAGTCACATCAAGAAGATGGACATGAGTCAGACGTCACTCAACTTACCTACGAAGAACATCAAGTTCCTCCTGGTTTTGAAAATTGTGAGCCATAAATTGTAGAAACTCAGAATAATGGGACTCACCATTTTGTTGGCTTAGGGGATGACTATGTGCATGCAATGCAAAAAATGCCATAGAGTGCAAGCGTTGGAACGTTATCGGATAGAACTAGATCGTCACTTAGTGGAACGATCATAAACTAGGCAATCTCATTCCCGAAGTAGTGCGACCAGGGGACATAACCACCATATCCCTGAAAGAGAAAACCTAGAAAGGATCCCTGACCAGGGGTGTGATAGCAATGAACGACGTTCACATTCACCTCAAAGATACAAAAGGTCGCCTTGATGTGATGATGAGCATTCTGACTTTGAGAGAAATGGGAGAGATGAGTCTCGTTCAGCCCTGTCTAGAAGGAAACGAACTACGCAAAGGAGTCCAACCCTTAAAAGACACCGGGATGCTCGGGAACATGTGATCATGGGTCAAACCCCATTTTCATTTCATGTCTTCCAAGTTTGTTTGCCCAAACATTTTGACAAACCGACAGATCTCAAGTATGAAGGAGAGTTGGATCCTCAGGAGCACTTTGATGCTTTTAAAGCTCGAATGAATCTCGAAGGGGTAGGAGAAGCTATCTGGTGCAAGGCTTTTTTGATAACGCTATTAGGACTAGCAATGGCTTGATTTAACACATTTCCCTCTTGATCAATTTCTTCTTTTGCTGATGTCAAAGTGAAATTTCCAAACGCACCCTATTCATTACTTGGTGTAGAACAAAGAACGGGAGAAAGCATATGAGATTACTTGGATCACTTTAACAAACTTTTATTGGAAGTAAACACATGAACGCCTGAAATTGTGTCTTTATGTCTTATAGCAGGTTTGTTAGATGGGGACTTCAGGAGGCACCTAACCTTCAAAGATGTGAAATCCATGGAGGAGATCCACTAAATTACCTTGGAGTATATTAGAGATGAGGACGTCATGAGGGTAGTCTCGACTAAAAGGAAAAATCCAACTCCGTCGCCTAACAAGGCCAAAAATTTGGGTTCGACCTCAATATGAAATTCGTTTAAACTCAGGTTGGAAAATTTTCTATCTATACGCCCTAGTGGCATCTCTGACAGAAGTATGCCAACAAATGTCTCACCGATGCATTTTTTCGAAGGTGAGACAGATTCGACCAAGGGCCTCTTTAAATAAGTCGCAATATTATGATTATCACAAGTCTTATGGTCATAAAATAGAGGATTGTATTGACTTAAAAGATGTATTGGAACAAGCGATACATGATGGTAAACTTCCCGAGTTCGTTTAACATGTTAGATCGCCTAGACGGCATAATGATGATGAAGACCGGAAGTCAGGAACCCGAGGAATACAAGGACTATAAAAGCGCCAGATGAGACTGTCCAAGTCATGCTGAATGTGGTTGTGGGCAAAAATGGATTGTCAAAATCCAAGTCCAAGAATACAATAAAGAAGGATCTTAAAGTTGCAAGCTCAGAAGTTCTGAAGATAACCAGCATCCCAACTGTGTAGTTCATGGCAGATGATTTCAAATATACCACATCTGATGATGATGAGCCTTTGGTGATCACCACAATGTTAGAAAATGGAATCGTGAAGAGAATTCTGATTGATACTAGAGCATATTCAAACTTGCTTTTCAGGAATGCTTTTGACGCATTGGGGCTAAAGGATCAGCACTTGAATCCACATCTTCTTGGGGTGTTGGACTTAGGAGATCACTACATCAACCCCGATGGTTCTGTTGATCTCTTGTTTACTATAGGAGAGGATGTTGATGTGCAGGCCTTACAAGCTGAGTTCATCATTCTGAAGAATTCAACAGCCTATAATGTGATTCTCAAAAGCAAAACGCTCAATGACCTCTATGAGTTCATATCAACCAAATTTTCTATCATAAAATTCTTAACCTCTGAAAGTCGAATAGCTACTATCCAAGGAGATTTAGTGTCATCTTTGAAGTGCAACAAGGCCAGTTTGACTCTGAGGAATAAGGCCAAGGATTTTAATGGAGTGTTTTTAATTGACTTAGATTCTCGATAAGCAGAGCCTAGAACCAAATGAAAACCTAAAAAAATTCAAATTGGCGATGTAGCATAAAAATACACCATGATCAATGAAAGATCTACCTTACTCCTTAAAGTTGAAATTTCAGAATTTTTTGAGAGGTAATGTGGATTTATTTGCTTGGGAACCTTCTAATATACAAAAAATTGATCCCATATTTATATCCCACCAACTTGCTATTGATCCTACTTTCAAGCCAGTTGTACAGCAACGTCGAAAGATGTCGTCCGACCGAGATGCCGAGGTCAAAAGGCAAGTTCAAGGATTATTGGATGATGGTTTTATTCGAGAATTGATGTATTCGACATGGCTATCTAATGTTATGATGGTGAAAAAATCTAATGAAAAATGGCGTATGTGTGTAGACTACATGGACTTAAATAAAGCTTGCCCAAAGAATTGTTTTTCCTTGTCCAACATCGATAATATGATCATTCAGCCTCAGAATATCGTATTTTGAGTTTCCTAGATACTTATAGAGGATATAACCAAATACCCATGCATAAGCATGATGTAGAGAAAATAACTTTTATTACCCTTGAAAGGATCTACTATTATATTGTAATGCCTTTTGGTTTGAAAAATGTAGGGCTACTTATCGAAGATTGATGGCTAAAGTCTTCAAGCAACAAATCAGAAAGAACATAGAAGTATACATTGACAACATATTGATAAAGATTAAATAGGATTCCGACGAAGTGTGCATTTGGAGTTTAGGGAGGTAAGTTCTTGGGCTTTATGGTTACCCAAAGGGGAATAGAAACTAATCCTAAGAAATGTCAAGCTATTCTAGACATGTCGAGTCCTCAGAACTTTTAGGAGGTACAAAGGCTCACAGGTCGGTTAGCTACTTAGTCAAGATTCTTAGGAGCTTCTGCTGAAAAGACAAAGCCATTTTTTAATTTAATGAGGAAGGATGTGAATTTTGCATGGACAGAAGAATGCAAGATAGCCTTCAAACATTTGCACAGTTCAGTATAAAATACTCCATCTATGACAGCATGCTCAACATTCTTGACTAAGATGTCGAGCTCCTCCACCTTCGCAAAAAGCTTAGAAACTTGCTTTTTCAGATTTTCTACCATCAAGTTAGAAGCAGCCTTTGCTTCCTTTAAATTTTGTTTACCTCATTTTCAGGAGTAGTTTGTTTTTCTTGAAAAGTGGCAGCTAAAGTATTCAACTTCTGAATTAGAGAATTAGCATTAACAATTTTGTTATCCTTTACCACAAAATCGGGAGTTCAAAATTCTTTCTCCAATTGATGTATAAGAATCATGTTGTATTTTTCTATACACCTTTATATAAAAAATCAAATCATAATGATTAATTATGGAAATGTTTTGGTGATTAAATTGAATATTGCTTTGATTGCTTGAGGAAATAAATTTTGTAGAAAATAATAGAAAAAGAAGCAAAAAGCACAAAACAAGCTCAAACAAGATTTGCAACCTTGACTTCTTCATACTCCAACAAAGATACATTGAGCTATAAAGCTCCAAATATGGTGATTCTAGTGCCATTGAAAAGTAGACCTCGAAAGCTTTCCAACTATATATAGCATACCATAGTGAACACTGAAGCCAAGGGTGAAAATCACCCATCATTCAGCATTGGAAAGCTGGCGTGTAGAATTTTACACGCCTTCGAACTTGTAAACACGCCAGACTAACCTCTTCACCTTCGAAAGATCATAACTTGAACTAGAGAGGTCCAAATAAGGCGCTTCTAAAAGCTAGAAATCGGACTTTTAGAGCTTTCCAATGATATATAATAGTTTATAATAGACTTTCCGTTTAGGGGCGCAAACGACCCCATCTTTCAACATTGTAAGGCTTTTCAAGCTTTCAAAAGCCCTAAGTGTAACCAAAGTGTAACCGTAGTGCCACTTCAATGACACTCCACAATGGACCACTTCTAATACCCCAATTCCTTCATTTATTCTTCAATGTTTCAAGCCTCTAAAAAGAGACTCAAAACATCACAAGCCCAACACAATTCCATCCAAATCAAGCCACAATTAACAATCAATCAAGGCCACAAGAATCAACTGGAAGTAGTTATGAAATTTGCATTTGATTATAATTTCATTTGAATTTGTAATTTAGGTAGCTTATAAATAGGAATTTAGATTCATTATTTTAGACACACCAAGAGGGGATGGAGGTGACTCCACACCCCACTCTCATTCTCTTAATCTCTTCCATTTTCTTTCATATACACTTTTGTAATTTTTTAGTTATGAGTTTCTAGTTCTCTTCATTGAAAAAGAGAGCTCTATTATTTTTCAATGGATTAATTTGATTTTTTCTTCGTCTTCAATCCTTCTTTTATTGTTTCTTTAGAAAGAATCTCCATTCTTCGCTTCAAAGATTCAAAATATCTTGAGAAAGAATTTGAATCCACTTGAATTCTATGAGGACTTGAGAAAGAAATCTTAGAGTTAATGCTTGAAGTTCTTTCTCTCAATGGCTATTAATTTGGGTTTGGGATTGATATGTGACATATAATCATCCGATAATTTGATTCATGAAATTATGTAGTCTAAATCAGAGACAACCAGTCTTCATCTCTTCTCATTAGCAATTAGATCAAGAGATTGGCAATTGATTAAGTTAAGAGAGATTGAATTACCAAGAGATTGGAATTCAATCACCTATGATTTGTCAAGAGATCAATGATTACATGTTTGAAGAGGAGATGAAAACTATTGATCCTAAGAATGCAATATCTCTTGATCCCAATGTTAATTTTATTCTTAATTCTTATTATTTACTTCTTGTCTTTAATTCTTGTCATTTAATTGTTCTCTTTAAATTTTTGTCATTTACTTATGCACATTGGTGAGCGAAATTGTTACTCATGCTAAAATTGTTGTTCGAAATTGATTGTCCCTGGTGATGGCGCCAAAACCTAGTGCGTAATACCATGGTCCAAACATAACTTCACAACTTCGCACAACTAACCAGCAAGTGTACTGGGTCGTCCAAGTAATAAACCTTACGTGAGTAAGGGTCGATCCCACAGAGATTGTTGGTATGAAGCAAGCTATAGTCATCTTGTAAATCCCAGTCAGGTGGATTCAAATATGATTGGATTAGATATTCAAAAGATAAATAAAATAAATAGGAAATAAAGATAAAGTTACTCATGTAATTCAATGGTGGGAATTTCAGATAGGTGCATGGAGGTGCTGTGTTCCTTCTGAATCTCTACTTTCTTATTACATTCATCCAAGCCTTCTTACTCATTTCCATGGCAAGCTGTATGTAGGGCATCACCGTTGTCAATGCCTACATCTCATCCTCTCAGTGAAAATGGTCCAAATGCTCTGTCACAGCACGGCTAATCATCTGTCGGTTCTCAATCAGGTTGGAGTAGAATCCCTTGATTCTTTTGCGTCCGTCACTAACGCCCAGCCTTCAGGAGTTTGAAGCTCGTCACAGTCATTCAATCCCGGAATCCTACTCGGAATACCACATATAAGGTTAGACTTTCCGGATTCCCATGAATGCCGCCATCAATTCTAGCTTATACCACGATGATTCTGATTAAGGAATCCAAGAGATATGCGCCCGGTCTAAGGTAGAATGGAAGTGGTTGTCAGTCACGCGCATTCATAGGTGAGAATGATGATGAGTGTCATGGATCATCACATTCATCAAGTTGAAGTGCAACGAATATCTTAGAACAGGAATAAATCGAATTGGGTAGAAAATAATAGTAATTGCATTGAAACTTGAGGTACAGCAGAGCTCCACACCCTTGATCTATGGTGTGTAGAAACTCCACCGTTGAAAATACAAAAGTGAAAGGTTCAGGCATGGCCGAATGGCCAGCCCCCAAATGTGGTCAATAGTCTCCTTAGATGAGTAATAAAATAAAACTGAGACCAAAGATGTCTTATACACTAGTAAATTATCCTATTTATACTTGACTAGCTACTAGGGTTTACAGGAGTAAGTAATTGATGCATAAATCCACTTCCAAAGCCCACTTGGTGTATGTCTGGGCTGAGCTTGATCTATCCACGAGCTGAGGCTTCTCTTGGAGTTGAACGCCAAGTTGTAACATGTTTTGGGCGTTCAACTCCGGTTCGTGACGTGTTTCTGGCGTTTGATTGACTCCAGACAGCAACATGAAACTGGTGTTGAGCACCAGTTTACATCATCCAATCACGAATAAAGTATGGACTATTATATATTTCTGGAAAGCTCTTGGTGTCTACTTTCCAACGCCATTGAGAGCGCGCCATATGGAGTTCGGTAGCTCCAGAAAATCCATTTTGAGTGCAGGGAGGTCAGATTCCAACAGCATCAGCAGACCTTTTGTCAGCCTCCTATCAGAGTTTTGCTCAGGTCTCTTAATTTCAGCCAGAAAATACCTGAAATCACAGAAAAACACACAAACTCATAGTAAAGTCTAGAAATGTGAATTTAGCATAAAAACTAATGAAAACATCCCTAAAAGTAACCAGATTATATTAAAAACTACCTAAAAACAATGCCAAAAAGCGTATAAATTATCCGCTCATCACAACACCAAACTTAAATTGTTGCTTGTCCCCAAGCAACTAAAAATCAATTAGGATAAAAAGAAGAGAATATACTATAAATTCCAAAATATCAATTAATATTAATTCTAATTAGATGAGCGGGACTTGTAGCTTTTTGCTTCTGAACAGTTTTGGCATCTCATTTTTTTCCTTTGAAGTTTAGAATGATTGGCTTCTCTAGGAACTTAGAATTTCAGATAGTGTTATTGATTCTCCTAGTTAAGTATGTTGATTCTTGAACACAGCTACTTTTATGAGTCTTGGCCGTGGCCCTAAGCACTTTGTTTTCCAGTATTACCACCGGATACATAAATGCCACATACACATGATTGGGTGAACCGTTTCAGATTGTGACTCAGCTTTGCTAGAGTCCCCAGTTAGAGGTGTCCAGAGCTCTTAAGCACACTCTTTTTGCTTTGGATCACGACTTTAACCACTCAGTCTCAAGCTTTTCACTTGGACCTGCATGCCACAAGCACATGGTTAGGGACAGCTTGATTTAGCTGCTTAGGCCTGGATTTTAGTTCCTTGGGCCCTCCTATCCATTGATGCTCAAAGCCTTGGATCCTTTTTACCCTTGCCTTTTGGTTTTAAGGGCTATTAGCTTTTTCTGCTTGCTTTTTCTTTTTCTTTCTATTTTTTTCGCCATTTTTTTCGTAAGCTTTTGCTTTTTCACTGCTTTTTCTTGCTTCAAGAATCAATTTCATGATTTTTCAGATTTTCAATAACATTTCTCTTAGTTCATCATTCTTTCAAGAGCCAACAATTTTAACATTCATAAACAACAAGATCAAAAACATGCACTGTTCAAGCATTCATTCAGAAAATAAAGAGTATTGTCACCACATCAATATAATTAAATTAAATTCAAGGACAATTTTTGAAATTCATGTACTTATTGTTCTTTTGAATTAGAAACATTTTTTTATTTAAGAGAGGTGAAGGATTCATGGAATTATTTATAGCCTTAAGACATAGTTACTACATACTAGTGATCATGAAGTAGAGACACAAAACACAAATAGACATGAAGCATAAAAATCGAAAAACAGAGAAATAAGAACAAGGAATGAGTCCACCTTAGTGGCGTCTTCTTCTTGAAGGACCAATGATGTCCTTAAGCTCTTCTATGTCTCTTTCTTGCCTTTGTTGCTCCTCCCTCATTGCTCTTTGATCTTCTCTTATTTCATGGAGAATGATGGAGTGCTCTTGATGTTCCACCCTTAATTGTTCCACATTGTAACTCAAATCTTCTAAGGAAGTGTTGAGTTGTTCCCAATAATTGTTGGGAGAAAAGTGCATCCCTTGAGGCATCTCCGGGATTTCTTGGTGATGAGCTTCCTCATGCGTCCCTTGGGCTCCATGAGTGGGCTCTCTTGTTTGCTCCATCCTTTTATTAGTGATGGGCTTGTCATCCTCAATGAGGATGTCTCCTTCTATGATAACTCCAGCTGAGTAACATAGATGGCAAATAAGATGAGGAAAAGCTAGCCTTGCCAAAGTAGAGGACTTATCGGCTATTTTGTAGAATTCATGGGAGATGACTTCATGAACTTCTACTTCCTCTCCAATCATGATGCTATGAATCATGATGGCCCGATCCACAGTGACTTCATATCGGTTGTGATGAGCGGATATTTTATACGCTTTTTGGGGGTAATTTCATGTAGATTTTAGTATGTTTTAATTAGTTTTTAATAGAATTTTATTAGTTTTTAAGCAAAAATCATATTTCTGGACTTTACTATGAGTGTGTGTATTTTTCTGTGATTTCAGGTATTTTCTGGCTGAAATTGAGGGAGCTGAGCAAAAATCTGACTTAGGCTGAAAAAGGACTGCTGATGCTGTTGGATCCTGACCTCCCTGCACTCGAAATGGATTTTCTGGAGCTACAGGAGTCCAATTGGCGCGCTCTCAACGGCGTTGGAAAGTAGACATCCAGGGCTTTCCATCAATATATAATAGTCCATACTTTGCGCAAGGATAGACGACGTAACTTGGCGTTAAACGCCAAGTTCATGCTGCTGTCTGGAGTTAAACGCCAGAAAAACGTCATGATCCGGAGTTGAACGCCCAAAACACGTCATAATCTAAAGTTTGACGCCAAGAAAGGCCTTTACACGTGGAAAGCTTTAGTCTCAGCCCCAGCACACACCAAGTGGGCCCCAGAAGTGGATTTCTGCACCAATTATCTTAGTTTATTCATTTTTCTGTAAACCTAGGTTACTAGTTTACTATTTAAACAACTTTTACAGACTTATCCTGTATCTCATGACATTTTCAGATCTGAATTACATACTTTTGACGGCATGAGTCTCTAAACTCCATTGTTGGGGGTGAGGAGCTCTGCAGCGTCTCGATGATTTAATACAATTCCTTTGTTTTCCATTCAAACACGCTTGTTCTTATCTAAGATGTTTATTCGTGCTCAATTGTGAAGAAGGTGATGATCCGTGACACTCATCACCTTCCTCAACCCATGAACGTGTGCCTGACAACCACCTCCGTTCTACATCAGATTGAATGAATGTCTCTTAGCTTCCCTAATCAGGATCTTCGTGGTATAAGCCGGATTGATGGCGGCATTCATGAGAATCCGGAAAGTCTAAACCTTGTCTGTGGTATTCCAAGTAGGATTCCAGGATTGAATGACTGTGACGTGCTTCAAACTCCTGAGGGCTGGGCGTTAGTGACAGACGCAAAAGAATCAAGGGATTCTATTCCAACCTGATTGAGAACCGACAGATGATTAGCCGTGCTGTGACAGAGCATAGGAACGTTTTCACTGAGAGGATGGGAGGTAGCCATTGACAACGGTGACACCCTACAGAGAGCTTGCCATGGAAGGAACCTGCGTGTGAGAAGAGGATTCCAAGGAAGAGTTGAAGTCAATGGACAAAGCATCTCCAAAACTCCAACATATTCCACAATCCTTTATAAACAAGTAACTCTATTGTTCAAGTAATCCAAACAATTTTCTTTGACATCCTGACTAAGACAAATAAAATAAATATTGATTGCTTCAAGCCAATAATCTCCGTGGGATCGACCCTTACTCACGTAAGGTATTACTTGGACGACCCAGTGCACTTGCTGGTTAGTTGTGCGAATCACAAATTCGTGCACCAGGTTGCTAGTGGGGATGATGGAGCGTTGAATGAACTCCAACCATCCTCTAGCCACAAGCTTGAGGTCCAGTCTTCTTAGTTGAACCGGCTTGCCTTTGGAGTCTCTTTTCCATTGAGCTCCTTCCACACATATGTCCATAAGGACTTGGTCCAACCTTTGATTAAAGTTGACCCTTCTAGTGTAGGGGCATTCATCTCCTTGCATCATGGGCAAGTTGAATGCCAACCTCACATTTTCCGGACTAAACTCTAAGTATTTCCCCCGAACCATTGTAAGATAATTCTTTGGACTCGGGTTCATACTTTGATTATGGTTCCTAGTGATCCATGCATTGACATAGAACTCTTGGACCATTAAAATTCTGACTTGTTGAATGGGGTTGGTTAGAACTTCCCAACCTCTTCTTTGGATCTCATGTCGGATCTCCGGATACTCATTTTTCTTGAGCTTAAAAGGGACCTCAGGGATCACCTTCTTCTTGGCCACAACATCATAGAAGTGGTCTTGATAGGCTTTGGAGATGAATCTTTCCATCTCCCATGACTCAGAGGTGGAAGCTTTTTGTCTTCCCTTTCCCTTTTCTAGAGGATTCTCCGGTCTTGGGTGCCATCAATGGTTATGGAAAAACAAAAAGTTTATGCTTTTACCACACCAAACTTAAAATATTGCTCTCCCTCGAGCAAGAGAAGAAAGAAGAGAAGAAGAAGAAGAAGAAAAGATGGAGGAGAAGTGGAGGTGTAGGTTTCAGCCAAGGTATAGAAGAAGGGGTTGTGTTGTGTGAAAAGGAAGTAGAATGGAGGGGTATATATAGGGAGGGGGAGAGGGTAGGTTTGGCCATTTAGGGTGGGTTTGGATGGGAAAGATTTTTGAATTATGAGGGTAGGTGGGGTTTATGGGGAAGAGTGGATGGATATGAGTGGTGAAGGGGGTAATTGAGAAGAGAGATTGAGGTTATTGGTGAAGGGTTTTGGGGAAGAGTGTTTCTTGGAAAGAGAGAATGAATGTTGAGAAGAGGGGAGAATATGTTAGGTGGGGATTCTGTGGGGTCCACAGATCCTGAGATGATCCTGTGGGGTCCACAGATCCTGAGGTGTCAAGGATTTACATCCCTGCACCAATCAGGCATGTAAAATGCCTTAGTATACCTTCTGGCGTTTAAACGCCGAAGTGGTGCACATTCTGGGCGTTCAACGCCCATGTATAGCATGTTTCTGGCGTTGAACGCCAGTTCCATGCTTGTTACTGGCGTTCAGCGCCAGCTTACCTCAGAGCATATTCCTGGCGTCCAAACGCCAGGATGTTGCTTGTTTCTGGTGTTCAGGCAAGATCCATGCTCTGTTCTGGTGTTGAACGCCAGCCAGATGCACCTTACTGGCATTTAAACGCCAGTAAGTCCTTCCTCCAAGGTGTGATTTTTCTTCTGCTGTTTTTTATTCTGTTTTTAATTTTAGTATTTTTTTCATGACTCCACATGATCATGTACCTAATAAAACATAAAAGAACAATAAAATAAAGATAAGATTAGATAAATAAAAATTGGGTTGCCTCCTGATGAGCGGATAATTTATACACTTTTTGGCATTGTTTTTAGGTAGTTTTTAGTAAGTTCAAGCTACTTTTAGGGATGTTTTCATTAGTTTTTATGTTAAATTCACATTTCTGGACTTTACTATGAGTTTGTGTGTTTTTCTGTGATTTCAGGTAAATTTTGACTGAAATTGAGGGATTTGAGCAAAACTCTGAAAAAGGCTGACAAAAGGACTGCTGATGCTGTTGGAATCTGACCTCCCTGCACTCGAAATGGATTTTCTGGAGCTACAGAACTCCAATTGGCGCGCTCTCAACGGCGTTGGAAAGTAGACATCCAGAGCTTTCCAGGAATATATAATAGTCCATACTTTATTCGAAGAATGACGACGTAACTTGGCGTTGAACGCCAAGTACATGCTGCTGTCTGGAGTTAAACGCCAGAAAAACGTCATGATCCGGAGTTGAACGCCCAAAACACGTCATAACTCGGAGTTCAACTCCAAGAGAAGTCTCAGCTCGTGGATTGAACAAGCTCAGCCCAAACATACACCAAGTGGGCCCCGGAAGTGGATTTATGCATCAATTACTTACTCATGTAAACCCTATGAGCTAGTTTATTATAAATAGAACTTTTTATTATCATATTATCATCCTGGATCCTGGATTGTATTTTGAATCTAGTGATCACGTTTTGGGGGCTGGCCATTCGGCCATGCCTGAACCTTTTGCTTATGTATTTTCAACGGTGGAGTTTCTGCACACCATAGATTAAGGGTGTGGAGCTCTGCTGTACCTCAAGTATTAATGAAGTTCTATTTTCTTTTATTCAATTCTATCTTATTCTTATTCCAAGATATTCATTCGCACCCAAGAACATGATGAATGTGATGAGTAAATAACCCTCATTATCATTCTCATTTATGAACGCGCGTGATTGACAACCACTTCCGTTCTACATGCAACCGAGCTTGAATGTGTATCTCTTAGATTCCCCAACAGAATCTTCGTGGTATAAGCTAGATAGATGGCGGCATTTATGAGGATCCGGAAAGTCTAACCTTGTCTGTGGTATTCCGAGTAGGATTCCGGTAATGAATGACTGTGACGTGCTTCAGACTTGCAAGTGCTGGGCGTGATGAAAAACGCAAAAGAATCAAGGGATTCTATTCCAGTAGGCACAGGAACCAACCAGTGATTAGCCGTGCTGTGACAGAGTGCGTGAGCGTAGTTTTCACTGCGAGGATGGGATGTAGCCATCAACCATGGGTGATGCCTCCAGACGATTAGCCATGCGAGTGACAGCCGCAGAGGACCATTTTCCCGAGAGGATTGAAAGTAGCCACCGCTGATGGTGAACCCCTATACACAGCTTGCCATGGAAAGGATTAAGAAAGATTGAGTTGAAGCAGTAGGAGAGCAGGCGTCCTTGGGCCATACAGCATCTTCATATACTTAACTGAAATTCCTACCAATGAATCTACATAAATATTCTATCCCTTTTTATTATATCATCTATTTCTATTTTATTATTAATTTTCGAACCCATAAACAATTTTAATCTGCCTGACTAAGATTTACAAGGTGACCATAGCTTGCTTCATACCAACAATCTCTGTGGGATCGACCCTTACTCACGTAAGGTTTATTACTTGGACGACCCAGTACACTTGCTGGTTAGTTGAACGGAGTTGTGAATTTAACCAGTGCCACAATAGTTTTTGTGTACATACCAAAGAGCCAATATCGATGATCACAATTTCGTCCACCAAGTTTTTGGCGCCGTTGCCGGGGATTGTTCGAGTATGGACAACTGACGGTTCATCTTGTTGCTCAGATTAGGTAATTTTCTTTTCAAAAATCTTTTTCAAAATTTTTCTTTTATTTTTCGTTTTTCTAAACTTTATTTTCGAAAAAAAATTAATAAAAATTCAAAAAAAAAAATTCATAAAATCATAAAAATAAAAAAATTATTTTGTGTTTTTTGTTTGAGTCTTGAGTCAATTTTTAAGTTTGGTGTCAATTGCATGCTTTAAAAATTTTTCTTGCATTTTTCGAAAATCCCATGCATTCATAGTGTTCTTCATGATCTTCAAGTTGTTCTTGATAAATCCTCTTGTTTGATCTTGATAATTTCTTGTTTTGTGTCTTTTCTTGTTTTTCATGTGCATCTTTGCATTCATATTTTTCATGCATTAAAGATTTCTAAGTTTGGTGTCTTGCATGTTTTCTTTGCATCAAAAATTTTTCAAAATGATGTTCTTGATGTTCATCATGATCTTCAAAGTGTTCTTGGTGTTCATCTTGACATTCATAGCATTCTTGCATGCATTCATTGTTTTGATCTAAAAATTTCATGCATTGAGTATTTTTGTTGTTTTTCTCTCTCATAATTAAAAATTCAAAAATCAA
Source organism: Arachis stenosperma (assembly GCF_014773155.1). Lineage (NCBI taxonomy): Eukaryota > Viridiplantae > Streptophyta > Magnoliopsida > Fabales > Fabaceae > Arachis > Arachis stenosperma. Next base: position 120,485,431 of record NC_080379.1, read on the forward strand.
AAAAAAAAATCTTTTCCTTATTTCCCTCCAAATTTTCGAAATTTTGGGTTGACTTGGTCAAAAATTTTAAAAATTAGTTGTTTCTTACAAGTCAAGTCAAAATTTCAATTTTAAAAATCTTATCTTTTCAAAATCTTTTTCAGAAATCATATCTTTTTCATTTTTTCTATTTTTTGAAAATTTCAAAAATCTTTTTCAAAATATTTTCAAAATCTTTTTATTATCTTTACATCATATTTTCGAAAATTCACTAATAATTAATGTGATTGGTTCAAAAAATTTGAAGTTTGTTACTTTCTTGTTAAGAAAGGTTCAATCTTTAAGTTCTAGAATCTTATCTTGTAGTTTCTTGTTAGTGAAGTAAATATTTTCAAAATTTTTGAATTAAATCTTTTTATCTTTTATTTGATCTTTTTCAAAAATTTTATCTTTTTAAAAAAAAATTTTGATTTCAAAATATCTTATCTAACTTTCTATCTTCTTATCTTTTTCAATTTTGATTTCAAATCTTTTTCAATCAACTAACTAACTTCTTGTTTGTTTCTTATCTTTTTCAAAACCACCTAACTACTTTTCCCTCTCTAATTTTCGAAAATACCTCTCTCTTTTTCAAAAATTCTTTTTAATTAACTAATTGTTTCATGTTTAATTTTAATTACATTTTATCTCTAATTTTCGAAAATCACTAACCTCTTTTTCAAAATTATTTTCGAATTTTCTCTTCTCTTTTCTTATTCTATTTAATTATTTAATTACTAACACTTCTCTCCACCTTTCTTCATCCAAGAATCCGAATCTCCCTATTCATTCTTCTACCCCTTCTTTTTCTACTAACATAAAGGAATCTCTATACTGTGACATAGAGGATTCCTCTTCTTTTCTTGTTTTCTTCTCTTTCATATGAGCAGGAACAAGGATAAAGGCACTCTTGTTGAAATTGATCCAGAACCTGAAAGGACTCTGAAGAGAAAATTAAGAGAAGCTAAATTACAACAATCCAGAAGCAACCTTTCAGAAATTTTCGAACAAGAGAAGGAGATGGCAGCCGAAAATAATAATAATGCAAGGAGAATGCTTGGTGACTTCACAAAGCCAACGTCCAAGATTGATGGAAGAAGCATCTCCATTCCTGCCATTGGAGCCAATAACTTTGAGCTGAAACCTCAGCTAGTTGCTTTAATGCAACAAAACTGCAAGTTTTATGGACTTCCATCTGAAGATCCTTATCAGTTTTTAACTGAGTTCTTGCAGATCTGTGAGACTGTAAAGACAAATGGAGTTGATCCGGAAGTCTACAGACTCATGCTTTTCCCTTTTACTGTAAGAGACAGAGCTAGAATATGGTTGGATTCACAACCTAAGGATAGCCTGGACTCATGGGATAAGCTTGTCACTGCATTCTTAGATAAATTCTTTCCTCCCCAAAAGTTGAGCAAGCTGAGAGTGGATGTTCAAACCTTCAAACAAAAAGATGGTGAATCCCTCTATGAAGCTTGGGAAAGATACAAGCAGCTGACCAAAAGATGTCCATCTGACATGTTTTCAGAATGGACCATATTAGATATATTCTATTATGGTCTCTCTGAATTTTCGAAAATGTCATTGGATCATTCTGCAGGTGGATCTATTCACCTGAAGAAAACGCCTGAAGAGGCTCAAGAACTCATTGACATGGTTGCAAACAACCAGTTCATGTACACCTCTGAGAGGAATTCCGTGAATAATGGGGTATCTCAGAAGAAAGGAGTTCTTGAAATTGATGCTCTGAATGCCATATGGGCTCAGAACAAAATGTTGACTCAACAGGTCAACATAATCTCTCAAAATCTGAATGGATTGCAACATGCATCCAACAGTACTAGAGAGGTAGCTTCTGAAGAAGCTTATGATCCTGAGAACCCTGCCATGGCAGAGGTTAATTACATGGGTGAACCTTATGGAAACACCTATAACTCATCATGGAGAAATCATCCAAATTTCTCATGGAAGGATCAACCAAAGCCTCAACAAGGCTTTAACAATGGTGGACGTAATAGGCTAGGAAATAGCAAGCCATATCCATCATCTTCTCAGCAACAGACAGAAAATTCTGAACAAAACAATTCTAATTTAGCCAATATAGTCTTTGATCTGTCAAAGGCCACTTTTAGTTTCATGAATGAAACAAGATCCTCTATTAGAAATCTGGAGGCACAAGTGGGCCAGCTGAGTAAGAAAGTTATTGAAACTCCTCCCAGTATTCTCCCAAGCAATACAGAAGAGAATCCAAAAGGAGAGTGTAAGGCCATTGATGTGATCAAAGAGGCCGAATACACAAGGGAGAAGGGGGACGAAAATCCTAGTGAGGAAGACCTCTTGGGACGTCCCTCAAGCAAGAAAGAGTTTCCTATTAAGGATCCAGAGGAATCTGAGGCTCATCCAGAGACCATAGAGATTCCATTAAACCTCCTTCTGCCATTCATGAGCTCTGAAGACTATTCATCCTCTGAAGAGGATGAAGATGTAACTGGAGAGCAAGTTGCTCAATATTTAGGAGCTATCATGAAGCTGAATGCCAAGCTGTTTGGTAATGAGACTTGGGAAGGTGAACCTCCCTTGCTCATTAATGAACTAGATACTTGGATTCAGAAAACTCTACCTCAAAAGAGACAAGATCCTGGCAAGTTTCTAATACCTTGTACCATAGGCACCATGAGCTTTGAAAAAGCTCTATGTGATCTGGGGTCAGGGATAAACCTTATGCCACTCTCTGTAATGGAGAAGCTGGGGATCATTGAGGTACAACCTGCCTTGTTCTCATTACAATTGGCAGACAAGTCAATGAGACAAGCTTATGGAATAGTAGAGGACGTGCTAGTAAAAGTTGAAGGCCTTTACATCCCTACTGATTTCATAATCCTAGACACTAGGAAGGAAGATGATGAATGCATCATCCTAGGAATACCTTTCCTAGCCACAGCAGGAGCTGTGATAGATGTCAACAGAGGTGAGTTAGTTCTTCAATTGAATGGGGACTACCTTGTGTTTAAGGCACATGGCCATCCCTCTATGACAAAAGAGAGTAAGCATGAAGAGCTTCTCTCAGTTCAGAGTCAAGAAGAGCCCACACAGTCAAACTCTAAGTTTGGTGTTGTGAGGCCACAACCAAACTCTAAGTTTGGTGTTCAAACTCCATATCCAAACTCTAAGTTTGGTGTTGGGACCACACTAAAATTGACCTGATCACCTTGTGGCTCCATGAGAGCCACTGTCAAGCTATTGACATTAAAGAAGCGCTTGTTGGGAGGCAACCCAATTTTATTTATCTAATTTTATTTTATTTTGTTTCTTTGTTATTTTTGTGTTTAATTAGGAACATGATCATGAGAAGTCACGAAAAAACTCAAAAAAAATTAAAAACAGAGTCAAAAACAGAAGAAAAAATTTTTCACCCTGGAGGTAGCGCAGACTGGCGTTCAACGCCAGTAAGGTGCATCTGGCCGGCGTTCAACGCCAGAACAGAGCACCATTCTGGCACTGAACGCCAGAAACAAGCAACAACCTGGCGTTAAACGCCAGGAACGTGCACAGAGAGGACAAACTGGCGCTGAACGCCAGAAACAAGCATGAAACTGGCGTTCAACGCCAGAAACATGCATTACATGGGCGTTGAACGCCCAGAACATGCACCAATGGGCGTTTGAACGCCAGAATGATGCATGAAGGCATTTTACATGCCTATATGGTGAAGGAATGGTATTTGTTTTCACCTCAGGATCTGTGGACCCCACAGGATCCCCACCTACCATATTCCCACCTTACCTTTTAATCCTAATCACACTCTCCTAATCCAAATCTCATTTCACCCTTCCCCATATCACACTTCCCAATTACTCCATTCACCACTCACATCAACCTCCTCTTCCCCATACACCCCACCTACCCTCATACACTTTTTGGCATTGTTTTTAGGTAGTTTTTAGTAAGTTCAAGCTACTTTTAGGGATGTTTTCATTAGTTTTTATGTTAAATTAACATTTCTGGACTTTACTGTGAGTTTGTGTGTTTTTCTGTGATTTCAGGTAAATTCTGACTGAAATTGAGGGATTTGAGCAAAACTCGGAAAAAGGCTGACAAAAGGACTGCTGATGCTGTTGGAATCTGACCTTCCTGCACTCGAAATGGATTTTCTAGAGCTACAGAACTCCAATTGGCGCGCTCTTAACGGCGTTGGAAAGTAGACATCTAGAGCTTTCCAGCAATATATAATAGTCCATACTTTATTCGAAGAATGATGACGTAACTTGGCGTTGAACGCCAAGTACATGCTGCTGTCTGGAGTTAAACGCCAGAAAAACGTCATGATCCGGAGTTGAACGCCCAAAACACGTCATAACTCGGAGTTCAACTCCAAGAGAAGCCTCAGCTCGTGGATTGAACAAGCTCAGCCCAAACATACACCAAGTGGGCCCCGGAAGTGGATTTATGCATCAATTACTTACTCATGTAAACCCTAGGAGCTAGTTTATTATAAATAGAACTTTTTATTATCATATTATCATCCTGGATCCTGGATTGTATTTTGAATCTAGTGATCACGTTTTGGGGGCTGGCCATTCGGCCATGCCTGAACCTTTTGCTTATGTATTTTCAACGGTGGAGTTTCTGCACACCATAGATTAAGGGTGTGGAGCTCTGCTGTACCTCAAGTATTAATGAAGTTCTATTTTCTTTTATTCAATTCTATCTTATTCTTATTCCAAGATATTCATTCGCACCCAAGAACATGATGAATGTGATGAGTAAATAACCCTCATTATCATTCTCATTTATGAACGCGCGTGATTGACAACCACTTCCGTTCTACATGCAACCGAGCTTGAATGTGTATCTCTTAGATTCCCCAACAGAATCTTCGTGGTATTAGCTAGATAGATGGCGGCATTTATGAGGATCCGGAAAGTCTAACCTTGTCTGTGGTATTCCGAGTAGGATTCCGGTAATGAATGACTGTGACGTGCTTCAGACTTACAAGTGCTGGGCGTGATGACAAACGCAAAAGAATCAAGGGATTCTATTCCAGTAGGCGCAGGAACCAACCAGTGATTAGCCGTGCTGTGACAGAGTACGTGAGCGTAGTTTTCACTGCGAGGATGGGATGTAGCCATCAACCATGGGTGATGCCTCCAGACGATTAGCCATGCGAGTGACAGCCGCAGAGGACCATTTTCCCGAGAGGATTGAAAGTAGCCACCGCTGATGGTGAACCCCTATACACAGCTTGCCATGGAAAGGATTAAGAAAGATTGAGTTGAAGCAGTAGGAGAGCAGGCGTCCTTGGGCCATACAGCATCTTCATATACTTAACTGAAATTCCTACCAATGAATCTACATAAGTATTCTATCCCTTTTTATTATATCATCTATTTCTATTTTATTATTAATTTTCGAACCCATAAACAATTTTAATCTGCCTGACTGAGATTTACAAGGTGACCATAGCTTGCTTTATACCAACAATCTCTGTGGGATCGACCCTTACTCACGTAAGGTTTATTACTTGGACGACCCAGTACACTTGCTGGTTAGTTGAACGGAGTTGTGAATTTAACCAGTGCCACAATAGTTTTTGTGTACATACCAAAGAGCCAATATCGATGATCACAATTTCGTCCACCACCTCCCAACAAGCGCTCTTTTAATGTCACTAGCTTGACAGTGAGCTCTTATGGAGCTTTAGAGAAGTTCAGAGCATGATGAAGGTCTCCCAACACCAAACTTTGAGTTTGAATGTGGGGTCTTCTCAACACCAAACTTAGAGTTTGGTTGTGGCCTCCCAATACCAAACTTAGAGTTTGATTGTGGGGGCTCTTTTTGACTTTGTACTGAGAGAAGCTCTGCATGCTTACTCTCCCTTGTTACAGAAGGATAGCCGTGTGCCTTAAACACAAGGTAGTCCCCATTCAATTGAAGGACTAATTCTCCTCTGTTAACATCAATCACAGCACCTGCTGTGGCTAGGAAAGGTCTTCCAAGGATGATGCATTCATCTCCTTCCTTCCTAGTGTCTAAGATTATGAAATCAGTAGGGATGTAAAGGCCTTCAACCTTTACTAACACATCCTCTACTAATCCATAAGCCTGTCTTACTGAGTTGTCTGCCAATTGTAATGAGAATAAGGCAGGTTGTACCTCAATGATCCCTAGTTTCTTCATTACAGAGAGTGGCATAAGATTTATGCCTGACCCTAGGTCACACAGAGCCTTGTTAAAGGTCATGGTGCCTATGGTATAGGGTATTAAGAATTTGCCAGGATCTTGTTTCTTTTGAGGTAAGGTTTGCTGAACCCATGTATCAAGTTCACTAATGAGCAAGGGACGTTCACCTTCCCAAGTCTCATTACCAATTAACTTGGCATTCAGCTTCACGATAGCTCCAAGATATTGAGAAACTAGCTCTCCAGTTACATCTTCATCTTCTTCAGAGGAAGAATAATCTTCAGAGCTCATGAATGACAGAAGGAGATTTAATGGAATCTCTATGGTCTCTATATGTTCCTTAGATTCCTTTAGGTCCTCAATAGGGGGCTCTTTCTTGATTGAGAGACGTCCCAGGAGGTCTTCCTCACTAGGATTTTCGTCCTTCTCCTCCCTTGTGCATTCGGCCATATTGATTACATCAATGGCCTTGCACTCTCCCTTTGGATTCTCTTCTGTATTGCTTGGGAGAATACTGGGAGGAGTTTTAGTGACTTTCTTACTCAGCTGGCCCACTTGTGCCTCCAAATTTCTGATGGAGGACCTTGTTTCACTCATGAAACTTAGAGTGGCCTTAGACAGATCAGAGACTAAATTTGCTAAATTAGCGGGGCTCTGCTCAGAATTCTCTGTCTGTTGCTGAGAAGATGATGGAAAAGGCTTGTTATTACTTAGCCTGTTTCTTCCACCATTATTAAAGCCTTGTTGAGGCTTTTGTTGATCCTTCCATGAGAAATTTGGATGATTTCTCCATGATGCATTATAGGTGTTTCCATAAGGTTCACCCATGTAATTAACCTCTGCTATTGCAAGGTTCTCAGGATCATAAGCTTCTTCAGAAGCTGCCTCTTTAATACTGTTGGATGCATTTTGCCATCCATTCAGACTTTCAGAAATCATGTTGACTTGCTGAGTGAACACTTTGTTCTGAGCCAATATGGCATTCAGAGCATCAATTTCAAGAACTCCCTTCTTCTGAGGCGTCCCACTATTCACAGAATTCCTCTCAGAAGTGTACATGAATTGGTTATTTGCAACCATGTCTATAAGTTCTTGAGCTTCTGCAGGCATTTTCTTTAGGTGAATGGATCCACCTGCAAAATGGTCCAATGACATCTTAGAAAACACAGATAAACCATAATAGAATATATCTAATATGGTCCATTCTGAAAACATGTCAGAAGGACACTTTTTGGTCATCTGCTTGTATCTTTCTTAAGATTCATAGAGAGATTCACCATCTTTTTGTTTGAAGGTCTGAACATCCACTCTAAGCTTGCTCAGTTTTTGAGGAGGAAAGAATTTATCCAAGAAGGCCATGACCAGCTTATCCTAGGAGTCCAGGCTATCTTTAGGTTGTGAGTCCAACCATGTTCTAGCTCTGTCTCTTACAATAAAAGGGAAAAGCATGAGCCTGTAGACTTCAGGATCTACTCCATTCGTCTTTACAGTCTCACAAATCTGCAAGAACTCAGTTAAAAACTGATAAGGATCTTCAGATGGAAGTCCATGAAACTTGCAGTTCTGCTGCATTAGAGCAACTAATTGAAGTTTCAGCTCAAAATTGTTTGCTCCAATGGCAGGAATAGAGATGCTTCTTAGTGGACGAAATTGTGATCCTCAAAGTTAGTCTCTTTGTATTTGTATGAAATCAAAAATACCACAAAGAGATCATGGTGTGATGAACTGGGATCTTAATAATCCCTGGTAATGGCACCAATAATTTAGTGTTGTTGTTGGACCAAAAGAGTTACAGGTACTGTTAGAGAATCTCACAACTCCGTTCAACTTAACCAGCAAGTGTACTGGGTCATCCAAGTAATACCTTACGTGAGTAAGGGTCGATCCCACAGAGATTGTTGGTATGAAGCAAGCTATGGTCACCTTGTAAATCTCAGTTAGGCAGATTAAATGGTTATGGATTTCAAAAATTAATAATAAACAGAAAATAAAATAGGATAGAAATACTTATGTAAATTAATGGTGGGGATTTCAGATAGGCGTGTGGAGATGCTAGAATCCTCTTGAATCTCTACTTTCTTATTACATTCATCCAATCCTTCTTACTCCTTTCCATGGCAAGCTGTATGTAGGGTATCACCGTCGTCAATGGCTACTTTTCATCCTCTCGGGAAAATGGTCCTATGCGCTGTCACTGCATGGCTAATCGTCTGGAGGCATCACCCTTGCCGATGGCTACATCCCATCCTCTCAGTGAAAATGGTCCAAATGCTCTATCACAGCACGGCTAATCATCTGTCGGTTCTCAATCAGGTTGGAATAGAATCCCTTGATTCTTTTGCGTCTGTCACTAACGCCCAGCCTTCAGGAGTTTGAAGCTAGTCACAGTCATTCAATACCGGAATCCTACTCGGAATACCACGGACAAGGTTAGACTTGCAGATTCCCATGAATGCCGCCATCTATCTAGCTTATACCACGAAGATTCTGTTGGGGAATCTAAGAGATATGCGCCCGGCCTAAAGTAGAACGGAAGTGGTTGTCAGTCACGCGCGTTCATAGGTGAGAATGATGATGAGTGTCACGGATCATCTCATTCATCAAGTTTGAAGTGCAACGTATATCTTGGAATAAGAATAAAAGAGAATTGAATAGAAAGTAATGGTAATTGTATTGAAACTTGAGGTACAGCAGAGCTCCACACCCTTAATCTATGGTGTGCAGAAACTCCACCGTTGAAAATACATAAGTGAAAGGTTCAGGCATGGCCGAATGGCCAGCCCCCTCAAACGTGATCAATAGCCTCTTAAGATAAAGAATAAAACAAAACTGAGACCAAAGATGTAACGTGGTCAAAAGACGACTAATACACTAGTAAAAAGTCTTATTTATACTAAACTAGCTACTAGGGTTTACATGAGTAAGTAATTGATGCATAAATCCACTTTCGGGGCCCACTTGGTGTATATTTGGGCTGAGCTTGATCTATCCACGAGCTGAGGCGTTTATTGGAGTTGAACGCCGAGTTATAGCGTGTTTCTGGCGTTCAACTCTGGGTTATGACGTGTTTTTGGCGTTTAACTCCAGACAGCAGCATGTACTTGGCGTTGAGCGCCACTTTACGTCCTCAATTCCCGAATAAAGTATGGACTATTATATATTGATGGAAAGCTTTGGATGTCTACTTTCCAACGTCGTTGAGAGCGCGCCATTTGTAGTTCTGTAGCTCCAGAAAATCCATTTCGAGTGTAGGAAGGTCAGATTCCAACAACATCAGCAGTCCTTTGTCAGCCTCCTATCAGAGTTTTGCTCAAGTCCCTCAATTTCAGCCAGAAATTACCTGAAATAACAGAAAAACACACAAACTCATAGTAAAGTCCAGAAATGTGAATTTAACATAAAAACTAATGAAAACATCCCTAAAAGTAGCTTGAACTTACTAAAAACTACCTAAAAACAATGTCAAAAAGCGTATAAATTATCCGCTCATCACAACACCAAACTTAAATTGTTGCTTATCCCCAAGCAACTGAAAATCAAATAGGATAAAAAGAAGAGAATATACTATAAATTCCAAAATATCAATGAATAATAATTCTAATTAGATGAGCGGGACTTGTAGCTTTTTGCTTCTGAACAGTTTTGGCATCTCACTTTTTCCTTTGAAGTTTAGAATGATTGGCTTCTCTAGGAACTTAGAATTTCGGATAGTGTTATTGATTTTCCTAGTTAAGCATGTTGATTCTTGAACACAGCTACTTATGAGTCTTGGCCGTGGCCCTAAGCACTTTGTTTTCCAGTATTACCACCGGATACATAAATGCCACAGACACATAACTGGGTGAACCTTTTCAGATTGTGACTCAGCTTTGCTAGAGTCCCCAGTTAGTGGTGTCCAGAGCTCTTAAGCACACTCTTTTGCTTTGGATCACGACTTTAACCACTCAGTCTCAAGCTTTTCACTTGGACCTGCATGACACAAGCACATGGTTAGGGACAACTTGATTTAGCCGCTTAGGCCTGGATTTTATTTCCTTGGGCCCTCCTATCCATTGATGCTCAAAGCCTTGGATCCTTTTTACCCTTGCCTTTTGGTTTTAAGGGCTATTGGCTTTTTCTGCTTGCTTTTTCTTTTTCTTTCTAAATATTTTTTTTCGCCAATTATTTTTTTTTTTTTCGCCATTCACTACTTTTTCTTGCTTCAAGAATCAAATTTATGATTTTTCAGATTGTCAATAACATTTCTCTTTATTCATTATTCTTTCAAGAGCCAACAATTTTAACATTCATAAACAACAAGATCAAAAATATGCACTGTTCATGCATTCATTCAGAAAACAAAAAGTATTGTCACCACATCAATATAATTAAACTAAATTCAAGGATAATTTCGAAAATTCATTTACTTCTTGTTCTTTGGAATTAAAACATTTTTCATTTAAGAGAGGTGAAGGATTCATGAAATTTATTCATAGCTTTAAGACATAGTTACTAAACACTAATTATCATGAAGTAGAGACACAAAACATAATTAAACACAACATAAAAACCGGAAAGCAGAAAAAAAAAAGAACAAGGAATGAATCCACCTTAGTGAGGGTGGCGCCTTCTTGAAGAACCAATGGTGTTCTTTGAGCTCCTTTATGTCTCTTCCTTGCTTCTGTTGGATGATCCCTAGTAATTTTGGTGCTCCTATCCTTAGTTGCTCCCAATAATTGTGTGGAGGATAATTTATCCCCTGAGGTATCTTAGGGATCTCTTGATTTGCAGTCAAATGTTCTACCACTGAGCTATAAACCCTTTAGATGAGTCTTTCCATCTCCCATGACTCAGAGGTGGAAGCTTTTGTCTTCCCTTTTCTCTCTCTCTTTTTTTTATGTTTCTCTGGCCTTAGGTGCCATCAATGGTTATGGAAAAACAAAAAGCTATGCTTTTACCACACCAAACTTAGAAAATTGCTCACCCTCGAGCAAGAGAAGAAAGAAGAGAAGAAGAAGAAGAAGAAAATATTGAGGAGAAGGGGGAGTGTGGGTTTCGGCCAAGGTATAGAAGAGGGGGTTGTGTTGTGTGAAAATGAAGTGGAATCGAGGGGTTTATATAGGGAAAGGGGAGAGGGTAGGTTTGGCCATTTTAGGGTGGGTTTGGGTGGGAAAGTGTTTTTGAATTTTGAAGGTAGGTGGGGTTTATGGGGAAGAGTGGATAGATGTGAGTGGTGCAGAGGTGATGGGGAAGGGAGATTGAAGTGATTGGTGAAGGGTTTTGGGAAAGAGTGTTTATTGGGAGGAGAGATTCAGAGATTGAAGTTGTTGGGAAGTGTGACATGGGGAAGAGTGTTATAGGATTAGGAGGTAAGGTGGGAATATGTTAGGTGGGGATCCTGTGGGGTCCACAGATCCTGAGGTGATCCTGTGGGGTCCACAGATCCTGAGGTGTCAAGGAATTCCATCCCTGCACCAAATAGGCATGTAAAATGCCTTTGCATACCATTCTGGCGTTTAAACGCCGAGGTGATGCACGTACTGGGCGTTCAATGCCCATGTGAAGCATGTTCTGGGCGTTCAACGCCCATATGTAGCATGTTTCTGGCGTTGAACGCCAGTTCATTGCTTGTTACTGGCGTTCAGCGCCAGCTTTTCTCAAGGCACATTCCTGGCGTTCAAACGCCAGAATGTTGCTTGTTTCTGGCGTTCAGCGCCAGATTCATGCTCTGTTCTGGCATTGAACGCCAGCCAGATGCTCCTTACTAGCGTTGAACGCCAGTCTGTCCTCCCTCCAGGGTGTGATTTTTCTTCTGCTGTTTTTGATTCTGTTTTTAATTTTTATATTTTTTTTGTGACTCCACATGATCATGTACCTAAGAAAACACAAAATAAAAATAAAAAAAAATTAGATAAATAAAATTGGGTTGCCTCCCAACAAGTGCTTCTTTAATGTCAATAGCTTGACAGTGGGCTCTCATGGAGTCACAAAGGTGATCAGGTCAATGTTGTATAGTCCCAACACCAAACTTAGAGTTTGGATATGGGGTCTTAACACCAAACTTAGAGTTTGGTTGTGGCCTCCCAACACCAAACTTAGAGTTTGACTGTGGGGGCTCTTCTTGACTCTGAATTGAGAGAAGCTCTTCATGCTTACTCTCTTTTGTCATAGAGGGATGACCATGTGCCTTAAACACAAGGTAGTCCCCATTCAATTGAAGGACTAATTCACCTCTGTTGACGTCTATCACAGCTCCTGCTGTAGCTAGGAAAGGTCTTCCATGGATGATGCATTCATCCTCTTCCTTCCTAGTGTCTAAGATTATAAAATCAGCAGGGATGTAAAGGCCTTCAACCTTTACTAACACGTCCTCTACTATTCCATAAGCTTGTCTCAATGACTTGTCTGCCAATTGTAATGAGAACAAGGCAGGTTGTACCTCAATGAACCCCAGCTTCTCCATTACAGAGAGTGGCATAAGATTTATCCCTGACCCCAGATCACATAGAGCATTTTCAAAGGTCATGGTGCCTATGGTACAAGGTATTAAGAACTTGCCAGGATCTTGTCTCTTTTGAGGTAAAATTTGCTGAATCCAGGTATCTAGTTCACTAATGAGCAAGGGAGGTTCACTTTCCCAAGTCTCATTACCAAACAACTTGGCATTCAGCTTCATGATAGCTCCTAAATATTGAGCAACTTGCTCTCCAGTCACATCTTCATCCTCTTCAGAGGAAGAATAGTCTTCAGAGCTCATGAATGGCAGAAGGAAATTTAATGGAATCTCTATGGTCTCTATAAGAGCCTCAGATTCCTTTGGATCCTTACTAGGAAACTCCTTCTTGCTTGAGAGACGTCCCAGGAGGTCTTCCTCACTAGGATTTTCGTCCTCCTCCTTCCTTGTGCATTCGGCCATATTGATTACATCAATGACCTTGCACTCTCCTTTTGGATTCTCTTCTGTATTACTTGGGAGAATACTGGGAGGAGTTTCAATAACTTTCTTACTCAGCTGGCCCACTTGTGCCTCTAGATTTCTGATGGATGATCTTGTTTCACTCATGAAACTGAAAGTGGCCTTTGACAGATCAGAGACTAGATTGGCTAAATTAGAAGTGTTTTGTTCAGAATTCTCTATCTGTTACTGAGAAGATGATGGAAAAGGCTTGCTATTGCTAAGCCTATTGCGTCCACCATTGTTAAAGCCTTGTTGAGGCTTTTGTTGATCCTTCCATGAGAAATTGGAATGATTTCTCCATGATGAATTATAGGTGTTTCCATAAGGTTCACCCATGTAATTAACCTCTGCCATTGCAGGGTTCTCAGGATCATAAGCTTCTTCAGAAGCTGCCTCTTTAGTACTGTTGGATGCATTTTGCCATCCATTCAGACTTTGAGAGATCATGTTGACTTGCTGAGTCAACACTTTATTCTGGGCCAATATGGCATTCAGAGTATCAATTTCAAGAATTCTTTTCTTCTGAGGCGTCCCATTATTCACGGAATTCCTCTCAGAAGTGTACATGAATTGGTTATTTGCAACCATGTCAATGAGTTCTTGAGCCTCTTCTGGCGTTTTCTTCAGGTGAATAGATCCACCTGTAGAATGGTCCAATGACATTTTCGAAAATTCAGATAGACCATAATAGAATATATCTAATATGGTCCATTCTGAAAACATGTCAGATGGACACCTTTTGGTCAACTGCTTGTATCTTTCCCAAGCTTCATAGAGGGATTCACCATCTTTTTGTTTGAAGGTCTGAACATCCACTCTAAGCTTGCTCAGCTTTTGAGGAGGAAAGAATTTATCCAAGAAAGCCGTGACTAGCTTATCCCAGGAGTCTAGGCTATCTTTAGGTTGTGAATCCAACCATATTCTAGCTCTGTCTCTTACAGCAAAAGGGAAAAGCATGAGTCTGTAGACTTCAGGATCAACTCCATTCGTCTTTACAGTCTCACAAATCTGTAAGAACTCAGTTAAAAACTGGTAAGGATCTTCAGATGGAAGTCCATAAAACTTGCAATTCTGTTGCATTAAAGCAACTAGCTGAGGTTTCAGCTCAAAATTGTTTGCTCCAATGGCAGGAATGGAGATGCTTCTTCCATCAAATTTGGACGTGGGTTTGGTAAAGTCACCATGCATCCTTCTTGCATTATCATTATTGAGTTCGGCTGCCATCTCCTTCTCTTGTTCAAAAATTTCTAAAAGGTTACTTCTGGATTGTTGTAATTTAGCTTCTCTTAGTTTCCTCTTCAAAGTCCTTTCAGGTTCAGGATCAGCTTCAACAAGAGTGCTTTTGTCCTTGTTCCTGCTCATATGAAGGAGAAGAAAACAAGAAAAGAAAGAGGAATCCTCTATGTCACAGTATAGAGATTCCTTTATGTTAGTAGAAAAAGAAAGGGGAGAAGAGTGAAGAAGAATGAATAGTCTGTATAAAGAGTAAGGATAGGGGAGGTGAAGAGAAGTGTTAGTAAATAAATAATTAAATAGAGTAAGAAAAGAGAGGGGCAATTTCGAAAATAATTTTGAAAAAGAGGTTAGTATTTTCGAAAATTAAAGATAAGATAAGATTAAAATTTAAAACAGAAAAAAGAATTTTTGAAAAAGAGGTGAGATATTTTCAAAAATTAGAGAGGGAAAAGTAGTTAGGTGGGTTAGAAAAAGATAAGAACAAACGAAAATTCAAATAGTTAGTTGAAAAAGATAATAAAGTCAAATTTGAAAAGATAAGAAGATAAGAAGTTAGATAAGATATTTTGAAATCAAATTTTGAAAAAAGATAAATTTTTGAAAAAGATAAGATAAAAGATAAAAAGATTTAATTCAAAAATTTAAAATTACTTACTTCACTAACAAGAAACTACAAGATAAGATTCTAGAACTTAAAGATTGAACCTTTCTTAACAAGAAAGTAACAAACTTCAAATTTTTGAATCACTCACATTAATTGTTAGTGAGTTTTTGAAAATTTTGATATAAAGATAAGAAAAAGATTTTGAAAATATTTTGAAAAAGATTTTTGAACTTTTCGAAAAATAGAAAAAAAATGAAAAAGATATAATTTTTGAAAAAGATTTTGAAAAGATAAGATTTTTAAAATTGAAAATTTGACTTGACTTGTAAGAAACAATTAATTTTGAAAATTTTTGACTAAGTCAACTCAATTTTCGAAAATTATGAGAAAAATAAGGAAGAGATATATTTTTTTTTATTTTTGAATTTTTTTAATGATGAGAGAGAAAAACATAAAAATGACACAAAACATGAAAATTTTGGATCAAAACACATGATGCATGCAAGAACACTATGAATGTCAAGATGAACACCAAGAACACTTTGAAGATCATGATGAACATCAAGAACAAATTTTTGAAAAATTTTGATGCAAAGAAAACATGCAAGACACCAAACTTAGAAATCTTTAATGCATGGACTCTAACAAACGAAAAATACATATGAAAAACAACAAACAACACAAAACAAGAAATCATCAAGATCAAACAAGAAGACTTGTCAAGAACAACTTGAAGATCATGAAGAACACCATGAATATATGAATTTTCGAAAAATGCAAGAGAAAATTTTAAAAGCATGCAATTGACACCAAACTTAAAAATTGACTCAAGACTCAAACAAGAAACACAAAATATTTTTGGTTTTTATGATTTTATTAATTTTTTTGGATTTTTATTAATTTTTTCGAAAATAAAGTTTGGAAAACGAAAAATAAAAGAAAAATTTTGAAAAAGATTTTTGAAAAGAAAATTACCTAATCTGAGCAATAAGATGAACCGTCAGTTGTCCAAACTCGAACAATCCCCGGCAACGGCGCCAAAAACTTGGTGGACGAAATTGTGATCCTCAAAGTTAGTCTCTTTGTATTTGTATGAAATCAAAAATACCCCAAAGAGATCATGGTGTGATGAATTGGGATCTTAATAATCCCTGGTAATGGCACCAACAATTTAGTGTTGTTGTTGGACGAAAAGAGTTACAGGTACTGTTAGAGAATCTCACAACTCTGTTCAACTTAACCAGCAAGTGTACTGGGTCATCCAAGTAATACCTTACATGAGTAAGGGTCGATCCCACAGAGATTATTGGTATGAAGCAAGCTATGGTCACCTTGTAAATCTCAGTTAGGCAGATTAAATGGTTATGGATTTCAAAAATTAATAATAAACAGAAAATAAAATAGGATAGAAATACTTATGTAAATTAATGGTGGGGATTTCAGATAGGCGTGTGGAGATGCTAGAATCCTCTCGAATCTCTACTTTCTTATTACATTCATCCAATCCTTCTTACTCCTTTCCATGGCAAGCTGTATGTAGGGCATCACCGTCGTCAATGGCTACTTTTCATCCTCTCGGGAAAATAGTCCTATGCGCTGTCACTGCATGGCTAATCGTCTAGAGGCATCACCCTTGCCGATGGCTACATCCCATCCTCTCAGTGAAAATGGTCCAAATGCTCTGTCACAGCACGGCTAATCATCTGTCGGTTCTCAATCAGTTTGGAATAGAATCCCTTGATTCTTTTGCGTCTGTCACTAACGCCCAGCCTTCAGGAGTTTGAAGCTCGTCACAGTCATTCAATACCGGAATCCTACTCGGAATACCACAGACAAGGTTAGACTTTCCGGATTCCCATGAATGCCGCCATCTATCTAGCTTATACCACGAAGATTCTGTTGGGGAATCTAAGAGATATGCGCCCGGCCTAAAGTAGAACGGAAGTGGTTGTCAGTCACGCGCGTTGATAGGTGAGAATGATGATGAGTGTCACGGATCATCTCATTCATCAAGTTTGAAGTGCAACGTATATCTTGGAATAAGAATAAAAGAGAATTGAATAGAAAGTAATGGTAATTGTATTGAAACTTGAGGTACAGCAGAGCTCCATACCCTTAATCTATTGTGTGCAGAAACTCCACCGTTGAAAATACATAAGTGAAAGGTTCAGGCATGGCCGAATGGCCAGCCCCCTCAAACGTGATCAATAGCCTCTTAAGATGAAGAATAAAACAAAACTGAGACCAAAGATGTAACGTGGTCAAAAGACGACTAATACACTAGTAAAAAGTCTTATTTATACTAAACTAGCTACTAGGGTTTACATGAGTAAGTAATTGATGCATAAATCCACTTCCGGGGCCCACTTGGTGTATGTTTGGGCTGAGCTTGATCTATCCACGAGCTGAGGCGTTTGTTGGAGTTGAACGCCGAGTTATAGCGTGTTTCTGGCGTTCAACTCCGGGTTGTGACGTGTTTCTGGCGTTTAACTCCAGACAGCAGCATGTACTTGGCGTTGAGCGCCACTTTACGTCGTCAATTCCCGAATAAAGTATAAACTATTATATATTGTTGGAAAGCTCTGGATGTCTAATTT
Organism: Arachis stenosperma; assembly: GCF_014773155.1. Lineage (NCBI taxonomy): Eukaryota > Viridiplantae > Streptophyta > Magnoliopsida > Fabales > Fabaceae > Arachis > Arachis stenosperma. The sequence goes on from NC_080379.1 coordinate 120,503,003, forward strand.
CCAATGCCGTTGAGAGCGCGCCATTTGGAGTTCTGTAGCTTTAGAAAATCCATTTTGAGTGCAGGGAGGTCAGATTCCAACAGCATCAGCAGTCCTTTGTCAGCCTTGCTTTCAGAGTTTTGCTCAGGTCCCTCAATTTCAGCCAGAAATTACCTGAAATCACAGAAAAACACACAAACTCATAGTAGAGTCCAGAAATGTGAATTTAACATAAAAACTAATGAAAACATCCCTAAAAGTAGCTTGAACTTACTAAAATCTACCTAAAAACAATGCCAAAAAGCGTATAAATTATCCGCTCATCACTTCTCCATCAAATTTGGATGTTGGTTTAGTGAAATCACCAAGCATACTTCTTGCATTATTGTTGTTGGGTTCAGCTGCCATCTCCTTTTCTTGTTCGAAAATTTCAAAAAGGTTGTCTCTAGATTGTTGTAATTTAGCTTCTCTTAATTTCCTCTTCAGAGTCCTTTCAGGTTCAGGATCAGCTTCAACAAGAATGCCTTTTTCCTTGTTCCTGCTCATATAGGGAAGAAGAGAATAAGAAAAGAAAGAGGAATCCTCTATGTCACAGTATAGAGATTCCTTTATGTTAGTAGAAGAAGAAAGGGAATAGGAGTGAAGAAGAATGAATAGGTAGGGGCAGTGATTTGAGATGAAGAGAGGTAAAGAGAAGTGTTAGTAGATAAATAAATAAATAGAAGAGGATGAGAGAGGGATTTTCGTAAATATTTTTGAAAAGGAGTTAGTAATTTTTGAAAATTAAAGATGAGATAGAATTAAAATTAAAATTTAAAACATTTAAAAATAATTTTTGAAAGAGAGATGAGATATTTTCGAAAATTAAAGAGGGAAAAGTAGTTAGGTGGTTTTGAAAAAGATAATAAACAAACAAAAAGTCAAATAGTTAGTTGAAAAAGATATTAAAATCAAATTTGAAAAGATAAGAAGATAAGAAGTTAGATAAGATATTTTGAAATCAAATTTTTGAAAAAGATAAATTTTGAAAAAGATATGATATAAAAGATAAGATAAGATAGATTTAATTTTTAAAATTAAAATTAATTACTTGACTAACAAGAAACTAAAAGATATGATTCTAGAATTTAAAGATTGAACCTTTCTTAACAAGAAAGTAGGAAACTTCAAATTTTTGAATCAATCACATTAATTGTTAGCAAAATTTTTGAAAATTTGAAATAAAATTAAGAAAAAGATTTTGAAAGTAATTTTAAAATTTTTGAAATTAATAAGATAAAAATGAAAAAGATTTGATTTTTTTGAAAAAGTTTTGAAAAGATAGGATTTTTAAAATTGAAAATTTGACTTGACTTGTAAGAAACAACTAATTTTAAAAAATTTTGACTAAGTCAACTCAAATTTTCGAAAATTAAGAGAGAAAAAAGGAAAAGATATTTTTTTTATTTTTGAATTTTTAATGAAGAGAGAGAAAAACACAAACATGACCCAAAACATGAAAATTTTGGATCAAAACTCATGATGCATGCAAGAACACTATGAATATCAAGATGAACACCAAGAACACTTTGAAGATCACGATGAACATCAAGAACATATTTTTAAACATTTTTTATGTGAAGAAAACATGCAAGACACCAAACTTAGAAATCTTTAATGCATGGACACTATGAAGGCAAAAATACATATGAAAAACAATAAAAGACACAAAAACAAGAAAACATCAAGATCAAACAAGAAGACTTACCAAGAACAACTTGAAGATCATGAAGAACATTATGAATGCATGGAATTTTCGAAAAACTAATGCATAAATTTTAAAAACATGCAATTGACACCAAACTTAAAAATTGACTCAAGACTAAAACAAGAACACAAAATATTTTTGGTTTTTTATGATTTTATGATTTTTTTGTATTTTTATTATTTTTTTTCGAAAATATTCTTTAGAAAAACGAAAATTAAGAAAAAAATTTTTGAAAATTTTTTTAAAAACTTTTTGAAAAGAAATTTACCTAATCTGAGCAACAAGACGAACCGTTAGTTGTCCATACTCGAACAATCCCCGGCAACGGCGCCAAAAACTTGGTGAGCGAAATTGTTACTCATGCTTAAATTGTTGTTCGAAATTGATTGTCCCTGGTGATGGCGCCAAAACCTGGTGCGTAATACCATGGTCCAAACATAACTTCACAACTTCGCACAACTAACCAGCAAGTGTACTGGGTCGTCCAAGTAATAAACCTTACGTGAGTAAGGGTCGATCCCACAGAGATTGTTGGTATGAAGCTAGCTATGGTCATCTTGTAAATTCCAGTCAGGCGGATTCAAATATGATTGGATTAGATATTCAAAAGATAAATAAAATAAACAGGAAATAACGATAAAGTTACTCATGTAATTCAATGGTGGAAATTTCAGATAGGTGCATGGAGGTGCTGTGTTCCTTCCGAATCTCTACTTTTTTATTCCATTCATCCAAGCCTTCTTACTCCTTTCCATGGCAACCTGTATGTAGGGCATCACCGTTGTCAATGGCTACATCCCATCCTCTCAGTGAAAATGGTCCAAATGCTCTGTGGTGCACGAAATTGTGATCACTACAACTTCGCACAACTAACCAGCAAGTGCACTGGGTCGTCCAAGTAATACCTTACGTGAGTAAGGGTCGATCCCACGGAGATTGGTGGTATGAAGCAAGCTATGGTCATCTTGTAAATCTCAGTCAGGCAGACTCAAATGGGTATAGATGATGAACGAAAATAACATAAAAGATAAGGATAGGGATACTTATGTATATCATTGGTGTAAGAGCTTCAGACAAGCGTATGAAGATGCCTTCCCTTCCGTCTCTCTGCTTTCCTACTGCCTTCATCCAATCCTTCTTACTCCTTTCTATGGCAAGCTCGTGTAGGGTTTCACTGTTGTCAGCAGCTACCTCCCATCCGCGCAGTGAAAGCTAATGCACACACTCTGTCACAGTGCTGCCAATCACCGGTTTGGTTCCCTCCCCTACCGGAATAGAATCACTCTTTGCGTCTGTCACTAACGCCCAGTAGGTTACAGGTTTGAAGCACGTCACAGTCATTCAATCATTGAATCCTACTCAGAATACCACAGACAAGGTTTAGACCTTCCGGATTCTCTTGAATGCCGCCATCAGGTCCTGCCTATACCACGAAGATTCCGAAGAATCCAAGAGATATTCACTAAGCCTCAGATGCTTGTAGAACAAGAATGGTTGTCAGTCACCTTGTTCATGGGTGAGAATGGTGATGGGCGTCAATCATCACCTTCATCATGTTGAAGAACAAGTGATATCTTGGATAAAGAACAAGCGGAATTGAATGGAAGAACAATAGTAATTGCATTAATACTCGAGGTACAGCAGAGCTCCACACCTTAATCTATGGTGTGTAGAAACTCCACCGTTGAAAATACATAAGAACAAGGTCTAGGCATGGCTGTGAGGCCAGCCCTCCAATGATCTAAGAACTAGATGTCCGAAGATGAAAAATACAATAGTAAAAGGGTCCTACTTATAGAAAACTAGTACATGGATGAGTAAATGACATAAAAATCCACTTCCGGGCCCACTTGGTGTGTGCTTGGGCTGAGTAATGAAGTAATTTTCGTGTAGAGACTCTTCTTGGCGTTTAACTCCCATTTTGGTGCCAGTTGGGCGTTTAACTCCCATTTAGGTGCCAGTTCCGGCGTTTAACGCTGGGATTTCTGTAGGTGACTTTGAACGCCGGTTTGGGCCATCAAATCTTGGGCAAAGTATGGACTATTATATATTGCTGGAAAGCCCAGGATGTCTACTTTCCAACGCCGTTGAGAGCGCGCCAATTGGGCTTCTGTAGCTCCAGAAAATCCACTTCGAGTGCAGGGAGGTCAGAATCCAACAGCATCTGCAGTCCTTTTCAGTCTCTGAATCAGATTTTTGCTCAAGTCCCTCAATTTCAGCCAGAAAATACCTGAAATCACAGAAAAACACACAAACTCATAGTAAAGTCCAGAAAAGTGAATTTTAACTAAAAACTAATAAAAATATAATAAAAACTAACTAGATCATACTAAAAACATACTAAAAACAATGCTAAAAAGTATACAAATTATCCGCTCATCACAACACCAAACTTAAATTGTTGCTTGTCCCCAAGCAACTGAAAATCAAATAAGATAAAAAGAAGAGAATATACTATAGACTCCAAATTATCAATGAAACATAGCTCCAAATTAGATGAGCGGGACTAGTAGCTTTTTGCCTCCAAACAGTTTTGGCATCTCACTTTATCCTCTGAGGTTCAGAATGATTGGCTTCTTTAGGAACTCAGAATCCAGATAGTGTTATTGATTCTCCTAGTTAAGTATGATGATTCTTGAACACAGCTACTTATTGAGTCTTGGCCGTGGCCCAAAGCACTCTGTCTTCCAGTATTACCATCGGATACATACATGCCACAGACACGTAATTGGGTGAACCTTTTCAGATTGTGACTCAGCTTTGCTAAAGTCCCCAATTAGAGGTGTCCAGGGTTCTTAAGCACACTCTTTTTGCCTTGGATCACAACTTTATTTCTTTCTTTTTCTTTCTTTTTCTCTTTCTCCCTTTTTTCGTTTTTCTCCTTCTTTTCTCCTTTTTTTTTCTTTTTGTATTCACTGCTTTTTCTTGCTTCAAGAATCATTTTTATGATTTTTCAGATCCTCAGTAACATGTCTCCTTTTTCATCATTCTTTCAAGAGCCAACAATTTTAACATTCATGAACCACAAATTCAAAAGACATATGCACTGTTCAAGCATACATTCAGAAAACAAAAGCATTGCCACCACATCAAACTAATTAAGCTAGTTTTAAAGATGAATTTGAAATCCTGTACTTCTTGTTCTTTTGTGATAAAAACAGTTTTCATTTAAGAAAGGTGATGGATTCATATTCATAGCTTTAAGGCATAGACACTAAGACACTAATGATCATAAGACACAAACATGGATAAACATAAAGCACTAAAATTCGAAAAATAGAAGAATAAAGAACAAGGAGATTAAAGAACGGGTCCACCTTAGTGATGGCGGTTCTTTCTTCTTCTTGAAGATCCTATGGAGTGCTTGAGCTCCTCAATGTCTCTTCCTTGTCTTTGTTGCACCTCTCTCATGATTATTTGATCTTCTCTAATTTCATGGAGGGTGATGGAGTGTTCTTGGTGCTCCACCCTTAGTTGTCCCATGTTGGAACTTAATTCTCCTAGGGAGGTGTTCAGTTGCTCCCAATAGTCTCGTGGAGGAAAGTGCATCCCTTGAGGTATCTCAGGGATCTCTTGATGAGAAGGGTCTCTTGTTTGCTCCATCTTCTTCTTAGTGATGGGCTTGAGGTCATGCCTTCTCAGTTGAACCGGCTTTGGATGCCATAAATGGTTATGGAAAAACAAAGAGCAATGCTTTTACCACACCAAACTTAAAAGGTTTGCTCGTCCTCGAGCAAAAGAAGAAAGAAGAGAGTAGAAGAAGAAGAAATGGGGGAGAGGGAGATGGCTTTGTGGTTCGGCCAAAAAGGGGGAGAAGTGGTGGTTTATGAAGGATGGATGTGAGTGGTGAAGAGAAAGAGATGTTGAGGTAATTGGTGAATGGGTGAAGAAGAAGAGAGAGAGTGGTGGGGTTGGTGGGGATCCTGTGGGGTCCACAGATCCCGAGGTGTCAAGGAAAAGTCATCCCTGCACCAAATGGCATCAAAATCCACGTTTGAGCCATTTCTGGCGTTAAACGCCGGGCTGGTGCCCATTCCTGGCGTTTAACGCCAGGTTGTAGCCCTTTTCTGGCGTTTAACGCCAGTCTGGTGCCCCTTTCTGGCGTTAAACGCCCAGAATGGTGCCAGACTGGGCGTTAAACGCCCAACTGCTAGGCTTACTGGCGTTTAAACGCCAGCAGCTTCTTCCTCCAGGGTGTGCTGTTTTTCTTCCTGTTTTTCATTCTGTTTTTGCTTTTTCAATGGATTTTGTGACTTCTTATGATCATCAACCTACAAAAAAGATAAAATAACAAAAGGAAATAGTTAATTATAAAACATTGGGTTGCCTCCCAACAAGCGCTTCTTTAATGTCATTAGCTTGACAGAGGACTCTCATGGAGCCTCACAAATGATCAGAGCAATGTTGAAACCTCCCAACACCAAACTTAGAGTTTGAATGTGGGGGTTCAACACCAAACTTAGAGTTTGGTTGTGGCCTCCCAACACCAAACTTAGAGTTTGACTGTGGGGGCTCTATTTGTCTCTGATTGAGGGAAGCTCTTCAAGCTTCCTCTCCATGGTGACAGAGGGATATCCTTGAGCCTTAAACACATAGGATTCTTCATTCACTTGAATGATCAGTTCACCTCCATCAACATCAATCACAGCCTTTGCTGTGACTAGGAAGGGTCTGCCAAGGATGATGGATTCATCCATGCACTTCCCAGTCTCTAGGACTATGAAGTCAGTAGGGATGTAATGGTCTTCAATCTTCACCAAAACATTCTCTACAAGTCCATGAGCTTGTTTTCTTGAATTGTCTGCCATCTCTAATGAGATTCTTGTAGCTTGTACCTCAAAGATCCCTAATTTCTCCATTACAGAGAGGGGCATGAGGTTTACACTTGACCCTAAGTCACACAAGGCCTTCTTGAAGGTCATGGTGCCTATGGTACAAGGTATAGAAAACTTCCCAGGATCCTGCCTCTTTTGAGGCAGTTTCTGCCTAGACAAGTCATTCAGTTCTTTGGTGAGCAAGGGTGGTTCATCCTCCCAAGTCTCATTTCCAAATAACTTTTCATTCAGTTTCATGATTGCTCCAAGGTATTTAGCAACTTGCTCTTCAGTGACATACTCATCCTCTTCAGAGGAAGAATACTCATCAGAGCTCATGAATGGCAGAAGTAAGTCCAATGGAATCTCTATGGTCTCATTTTGAGCCTCAGATTCCCATTGTTCCTCATTGAGGAACTCAGAGGAGATTGGTGCACGCCCATTGGGGTCTTCCTCAATGGCGTCCACCTCCTCTCTTTCCTCTCCATATTCGGCCATGGTTATGGCTTTGCACTCTCCTTTTGGATTTTCTTCTGTATTACTTGGGAGAGTGCTAGGAGGGAGTTCAGAAATTTTCTTGCTCAGCTGTCCCACTTGTCCTTCCAAATTTCTGATGGAGGACCTTGTTTTATTCATGAAACTTTGGGTGGTTTTGATTAGATCAGAGACCATTGTTGCTAAGTCAGAAGTACTCTGCTTAGAACTCTCTGTCTGTTGCTGAGAAGATGATGGAAAAGGCTTGTTATTGCCAGGGCTATTTCTTCCACCATTATTGTTGTTGAAACCTTGTTGAGGTCTCTTTTGATTCTTCCATGAGAAATTTGAGTGATTTCTCCATGAAGAATTATAGGTGTTACCATAGGGTTCTCCTAGGTAATTCACCTCTTCCATTGAGGGGTTCTCAGGATCATAAGCTTCTTCCTCAGATGAAGCCTCCTTAGTACTGCTTGGTGCATTTTGCATTCCAGACAGACTTTGAGAAATCAAATTGACTTGTTGAGTCAATATTTTATTCTGAGCCAAAATGGCATTCAGAGTATCAATCTCAAGAATTCCTTTCTTCTGACTTGTCCCATTGTTCACAGGATTCCTTTCAGAAGTGTACATGAATTGGTTATTTGCAACCATTTCAATTAGCTCTTGAGCTTCTGCAGGCGTCTTCTTCAGATGAAGAGATCCTCCAGCAGAGCTATCCAAAGACATCTTGGATAGTTCAGAGAGACCATCATAGAAAATACCTATGATGCTCCATTCAGAAAGCATGTCAGAAGGACATCTTCTGATTAATTGTTTGTATCTTTCCCAAGCTTCATAGAGGGATTCTCCATCCTTCTGTCTGAAGGTTTGGACTTCCACTCTAAGCTTACTCCATCTTTGTGGTGGAAAGAACTTTGCCAAGAAGGCATTGACTAGCTTTTCCCAAGAGTCCAGGCTTTCTTTAGGTTGAGAGTCCAACCATATCCTAGCTCTGTCTCTTACAGCAAAAGGGAATAGCATCAGTCTATAGACCTCAGGGTCAACCCCATTAGTCTTGACTGTGTCACAGATTTGCAAGAACTCAGCTAAAAACTGATGAGGATCTTCCATTGGAAGTCCATGGAACTTGCAATTCTGTTGCATTAGAGAAACTAATTGAGGCTTTAGCTCAAAGTTGTTTGCTCCAATGGCAGGGATAGAGATGCTTCTCCCATAGAAATCAGGGGTAGGTGCAGTAAAGTCACCCAGCACCTTCCTTGCATTGTTGGCATTGTTGTTGTTTTCGGCTGCCATGTGTTCTTCTTCTTTGAAGAATTCGGTCAGGTCCTCTAAAGAGAGTTGAGCCTTAGCTTCTCTTAGCTTTCGCTTCAAGGTCCTCTCAGGTTCAGGGTCAGCTTCAACAAAAATGCCTTTGTCTTTGTTCCTGCTCATATGAAGAAGAAGAGAACAAGAAAATATGGAATCCTCTATGTCACAGTATAGAGATTCCTTGAGGTGTCAGAGGAAGAAGAGGAATAGAAGACAGAAGTAGAAAATTCGAACTTATCAAAGAAGATGGAGTTCGAATTTTGCATTAAGGGATAGTGTTAGTCCAAAAGTAGAAGGATGTGAGAAGAAGGGAAGTAATTTTCGAAAATTTAAGTAAAAGATTTTGAAAACATTTTGAAAAACACTAATTGATTCTCAAAAACTAAGAAAAAAGAATCAAGTGATTTTTGAAAAAGATTTGAAATTAGAAATCAAAAAGATATGATTGAAAACTTATTTTGAAAAAGATGTGATTGAAAAATTATGGTTTTAAAAAGATATGATTGAAAAGATATGATTTGAAAACAATTTTAAAAGATATGATTTGAAAACAATTTTAAAAGATATGATTTTAAAAATTAATGACTTGCCTAACAAGAAAAGATATGATTCAAACATAAAACCTTCCTCAACAGAAAAGGCAAAAAATGTTCAATCAAATCATTAATTGTTAGTAAGTATCTTTGAAAAAGGAAAGAAATTGATTTTGAAAACATTTGATTGAAAAGATATGATTTGAAAAAGATTTTATTTTGAAAAACTTTGAAAACTTGAAAAAAATTGATTTTGAAAACAAAATCTTCCCCCTTTGCCATCCTGGCGTTAAACGCCCAGAATGGTGCACATTCTGGCGTTTAACGCCCAAACTACTACCCTTTTGGGCGTTAAACGCCCAGCCAGGCACCCTGGCTGGCGTTTAAACGCCAGTCTGTCTTCTTCACTGGGCATTTTTGAATGCTCAGCTTTTTCTGTGTGATTCCTCTGCAGTATGTTCTGAATCTTCAATTCTCTGTATTATTGACTTGAAAAGACACAAATTAAATTTTTTTTTGGATTTTTAATAATGAGGAATAATCAAAATGCAACTAAAATCAAATAACAATGCATGCAAGACACCAAACTTAGCAGTTTGTATATATGGGAAACAACAAAACACTCAAGTCAATAGAATTCAAAGATCAAAACAAGGAAATCATCAAGAACAACTTGAAGATTAATGAAGACACATGCATGAATTTGAAAAATGCAAGAAGAACAGAAACATGCAATTGACACCAAACTTAAGATGAGACTCTAGACTCAAACAAGACATATTTTTGGATTTTATGATTTTGTAATTTTTTTTTGTGCTTTTTTCGAAAATTAAGTGAAAAGGAAAATAAAGGTATCAAAATTCTTAATGAGAATTCCAGGAATCATGCAATGTTAGTCTAAAGCTTTAGTCTAAAGGAATTAGACATGGCCGGCTAAGCTTCAGCAGGACATTGCATTCAAGAGCTAAATTGATGATGATCAATCAGCTTTGGTGATGATAAGAACATCACCTTGAAACACTAGAATTCATTCTTAAGAACTCTGAAAAATAATACCTAATCTAAGCAACAAGATGAACCGTCAGTTGTCCATACACAAACACAATCCCCGGCAACGGCGCCAAAAACTTGGTGCACGAAATTGTGATCACTACAACTTCGCACAACTAACCAGCAAGTGCACTGGGTCGTCCAAGTAATACCTTACGTGAGTAAGGGTCGATCCCACGGAGATTGGTGGTATGAAGCAAGCTATGGTCATCTTGTAAATCTCAGTCAGGCAGACTCAAATGGGTATAGATGATGAACGAAAATAACATAAAAGATAAGGATAGGGATACTTATGTATATCATTGGTGTAAGAGCTTCAGACAAGCGTATGAAGATGCCTTCCCTTCCGTCTCTCTGCTTTCCTACTGCCTTCATCCAATCCTTCTTACTCCTTTCCATGGCAAGCTCGTGTAGGGTTTCACTGTTGTCAGCAGCTACCTCCCATCCGCGCAGTGAAAGCTAATGCACACACTCTGTCACAGTGCTGCCAATCACCGGTTTGGTTCCCTCCCCTACCGGAATAGAATCACTCTTTTGCGTCTGTCACTAACGCCCAGTAGGTTACAGGTTTGAAGCACGTCACAGTCATTCAATCATTGAATCCTACTCAGAATACCACAGACAAGGTTTAGACCTTCCGGATTCTAGACCTTCCGGATGCCGCCATCAGGTCCTGCCTATACCGCCATTCTGAAGAATCCAAGAGAAGATTCACTAAGCCTCAGATGCTTGTAGAACAAGAATGGTTGTCAGTCACCTTGTTCATGGGTGAGAATGGTGATGGGCGTCAATCATCACCTTCATCATGTTGAAGAACAAGTGATATCTTGGATAAAGAACAAGCGGAATTGAATGGAAGAACAATAGTAATTGTATTAATACTCGAGGTACAGCAGAGCTCCACACCTTAATCTATGGTGTGTAGAAACTCCACCGTTGAAAATACATAAGAACAAGGTCTAGGCATGGCTGTGAGGCCAGCCCTCCAATGATCTAAGAACTAGATGTCCGAAGATGAAAAATACAATAGTAAAAGGGTCCTACTTATAGAAAACTAGTACATGGATGAGTAAATGACATAAAAATCCACTTCCGGGCCCACTTGGTGTGTGCTTGGGCTGAGTAATGAAGTAATTTTCGTGTAGAGACTCTTCTTGGCGTTTAACTCCCATTTTGGTGCCAGTTTGGGCGTTTAACTCCCATTTAGGTGCCAGTTCCGGCGTTTAACGCTGGGATTTCTGTAGGTGACTTTGAACGCCGGTTTGGGCCATCAAATCTTGGGAAAAGTATGGACTATTATATATTGCTGGAAAGCCCAGGATGTCTACTTTCCAACGCCGTTGAGAGCGCGCCAATTGGGCTTCTGTAGCTCCAGAAAATCCACTTCGAGTGCAGGGAGGTCAGAATCCAACAGCATCTGCAGTCCTTTTCAGTCTCTGAATCAGATTTTTGCTCAGGTCCCTCAATTTCAGCCAGAAAATACCTGAAATCACAGAAAAACACACAAACTCATAGTAAAGTCCAGAAAAGTGAATTTTAACTAAAAACTAATAAAAATATAATAAAAACTAACTAGATCATACTAAAAACATACTAAAAACAATGCCAAAAAGTATACAAATTATCCGCTCATCACTCTGTCACAGCACGACTAATCATCTGTCGGTTCTCAATCAGGTTGGAGTAGAATCCCTTGATTCTTTTGCGTCTGCCACTAACGCCCAGCCTTCAAGAGTTTGAAGCTCGTTACAGTCATTCAATCCCGGAATCCTACTCGGAATACCACAGACAAGGTTAGACTTTCCAGATTCCCATGAATGCCGCCATCAATTCTAGCTTATACCACGAAGATTTTGATTAAGGAATCCAAGAGATATGCGCCCGGTCTAAGGTAGAACGAAAGTGGTTGTCAGTCACACGCGTTCATAGGTGAGAATGATGATGAGTGTCACGGATCATCACATTCATGAAGTTGAAGTGCAACGAATATCTTAGAACAGGAATAAATCAAATTGGATAGAAAATAATAGTAATTGCATTGAAACTTGAGGTACAGCAGAGCTCCACACCCTTGATCTATGGTGTGTAGAAACTCCACCGTTGAAAATACATAAGTGAAAGGTTCAGGCATGGCCAAATGGCCAGCCCCAAACGTGGTCAATAGTCTCCTTAGATGAATAATAAAATAAAACTGAGACCAAAGATGTCTAATACACTAGTAAATTATCCTATTTATACTAAACTAGCTACTAGGGTTTACAAGAGTAAGTAATTGATGCATAAATTCACTTTCGGGGCCCACTTGGTGTATGTTTGGGCTGAGCTTGATCTATCCACGAGCTGAGACTTCTCTTGGAGTTGAACGCCAAGTTGTAACGTGTTTTGGGCGTTCAACTCCGGTTCGTGACGTGTTTCTGGCGTTTGACTCCAGACAACAACATGGAACTGGCGTTGAGCGCCAGTTTACGTCATCCAATCACGAATAAGGTATGGACTATTATATATTTCTGGAAAGCTCTGGATGTCTATTTTCCAACGTCGTTGAGAGCGCACCATTTGGAGTTTTGTAGCTCCAGAAAATCTATTTCGAGTGCAGGGAGGTCAGATTCCAACAACATCAGCAGTCCTTTTGTCAGCCTCCTATCAGAGTTTTGCTCAGGTCCCTTAATTTCAGCCAGAAAATACCTGAAATCACAGAAAAACACACAAACTCATAGTAAAGTCCAGAAATGTGAATTTAGCATAAAAACTAATGAAAACATCCCTAAAAGTAACCAGATTATATTAAAAACTACCTAAAAACAATGCCAAAAAGCGTATAAATTATCTGCTCATCACACATTTATTACTTTATTTACTTATTCACATTTATGCCTTTAAAGTGTTTGTAAAAATGCTTCTCTTAGTTTTACCTTCTAGTCATTTTCATTCTTGCACTTTAATTTTCAACACTTTACATTCCCGTCATTTACTTTCTTGTTTTTTATTGTTTTCATTTATTTCAAGTCATTTAAATTCCTGTTATATTTTGTTCATTATCCAAATATGACCGTCAAACTAGAATAATCAATTAACTATTACTTGCTTAATCCGTTAATCCTCATGTGATCGACACTCACTCACCGTGAGTTTATTATTTGATACGACTCGGTGCACTTGCCGATAGTTCTATGGAAAATGATTTAAAAATCCCGTATCAAGTTTTTAATGCCGTTGTCAGAGATTATTATGATTAACAAATTACCAGTTGATTGATTACCTATATTAGATACTTTTTCTCTTTGTTTCATTCATTTAATTGCTTTTATTTCTTTATTTTCTATTGCTAGTTAAGTGTGACAAGGGAGATTCCAATTTCTTTTTATCTTGGTGATTGTTTCAAGGAAGAATGGAGTTTGCATCACTCTTTGATGAAGAAAATTACATGGGAAATTTTTTACCGCCACAAAATAATTCAAGTTACTATACTAATTGTGGTTGGGTATATCAAGAACAAAGAATGATGGGGTTTGAGTAACCAAATCAAATGGGATACTTTCTAAGGCCACAAAATGATTCATACTCCTATAAGTGGAATAACTATCAAAATTGTAGTTGGAAAGGTCAAAACCAAAGAGATTTCAATAATCCATATCCTATCCACCAAGAGACATCATCACTTGATCATGCCTTGAATATATTCATAAAAAATTGTCCCCCCTCACCTCTTAATTTTTCATTTCAAAAACCTTCATCACTTAACTTTGCCTCATCACAAAATCCATTTCATTCATTTTATTACACATAAAACTCATTCCGCAAATCCCAAAACAACTTCACTACACCTCCAATAACCCTACAAAACACGCCTTTCAACCCTTCAAAACATACCCACCAATCACAACCATACCCAGCACAACCATCCCAATCATTCCAAGACTCTCAAAGACTCTTCAATCTTGAACTTGCCATAGAAAAATTCATGCAAGAATCAAGGGCCAGTTTTAAGAATCAAGAGGCCACCCTAAAAAATCATGAGATACAAGTAGGACAAATTGCAAAACAACTCTCTGAAAGAACCACCAATGTCTTTTCTAGTGACACAATTCCTACCCCAAGGGAAAAAATCAACTAAGGGAGTTTACGCTAAAATAAAACAGAGAGTTGCATAGAGGAGGATTTAAGTGAACCATCAATTCAAGAAGTTCTTGATAAAGGAAACACTCTAAACCATGACACAACACGAAAGTCATGAAATCAAAGAAGTGAAGGAAATCAAGGATGGCACTCAAAGAAGGATTGAAACCAAGAAATAACAAATAACATCTATGAAAAAGATAAAGTCAACTAAAAGCAATCCAACCCCTACTGCAACAAGCAAGATGAGTAAAGCTAATAACAAAAGAAATCTTGTTAGGAGGCAATCAAACCTAGGGACATTAATTTTCTCCTCTTCTCCCTTGAAGTCATTTCTCTTAACTAATTGGAAGAAGAGGAAGAAAATTCAAAAACCAACATGTCAAGCTAATGACAGTAAAAGAGCACTTGTTGGGAGACAACCCAACTGTTGGTAACAATTTCTTTCTTTACTTAGTTTTACTTTCAAATGATTTGGCATGAGATTGCATAGAATAAGTTTAGTGTTGTCATACAACAATTTGATTTTCAATCAGGTATTGGCATCATTTTAAAATGAAAGTATCACACCAAGTTTGGTGTGGTCACTTACCTTTCATGCAATGCACCATGCACAACCCACTTATTAATGCAATCACATTGTCTTTGTTTCTTTATGACCTTTATTGTTATCTTTAATTTTGCTTGTTTAAACACATGCATTACTTACATCATTATTTAAGACATTCATGATAATTCACAATCCCATTACCATTTTTCTCACTTGTTTTTTGAGGACAAGCAATCATTCTAAGTTTGGTATTGGAGAAAGAGAGAATGTGAGGAAAAATAACAACAAAAATGATGATGAACTACAAGGTGGTTAAGTTCTTTTTTCTCTTATTTGTTTTCGGTACTTTCAATTGCATGATTCTCTTCTATCTCTTCTATATGCATGTGTGTTCTTCATTTTAGATAAGAAAATTTTAATTTTGAATGATAACATGTTGCTTTTACATCATAATTACCATCTTGAAATTTGTTAGTCAAGGCAATTAAGCATCATAATCATAAACAAACAAGGTAATTAAAGAAGAAGCTAGCATGAGCATATAATTATTGGAAGGTTAACATGACTATTCTGGATCAACACATTTAAATTTATTTAATTGAAGTTTTCATCTAGAACATTTTGTGAAATCTTTAAAATTTTGAAAACCTTGAAGAAGCAAATCACAAAGTAATGATCAAGAAAGAAAAGGGAAAGAATGAAAAAGTTGAAGGCTTTGAGTACCAATGACAATTCATTAGTCAAGTACTTGTGGTGTTTATGTATCAAGCAAAAAGTTTGAAAAGAAAACACTTAGAGTCAAGGCTAGACTCAAGTGCAAAGCACTCCCTCAAAACTCAATGCTCTGAACATCAATGATTAGAGAGTAAAGAAAAGAAACAAATGAGCTTAAAGAGTTCTCTAGTTACATGCTTGTGGTGCTTATGTATCAAGTGGTAATACTTGAAAACAAAGAACTTAGAGTTGAAGCTAAGAACAAATGGTGCAAAGCACCGAAGGAGCTATGCTAAGAAAGAGAAGAGAAAGACAAAAAGCTTGCTTCAAAGAAGGAATATAAGAAAAGATTTCATAAAGTGATCAAGATAGAAACATCAATCATTTGAATTTCTTTTGTGATTATTGTATGCATAGTAAATTAGCCAACCATGAATATTTTTAATTGCTATTCTTCTCACCTTGGATTGTCAAATTGTATTTCATGATTCTTTATTTGCTTGAGGACAAGCAAAGTTTAAGTTTGGTGTTGTGATGCATGCGCATCATGTGTTGTGTTTTTCTATACTTTTTCATATAAAAAATCAATTCATAATGCTTAATTATGGAAGTGTTTTAGTGATTACATTGAATATTGATTTGAGGTGCTTGAGGTAATGAATTTTGTAGGAAATAATAGAAAAAGAAGCAAAAAGCACAAAACAAGCTCAAACAGGATTTGCAACCTTGACCTCTTCATACTCCAACAAGGATATGTTGAACTACAAAGCTCTAAATGAAGTGATTTCAGTGTCATTGGAAAGTAGAATTCCAGAGCTTTTCAACAATATATAACATTTCATAGTGGACACTAAAGCTAAGGGTGAAAGTCACCCATCTTTCAGCGTTGCAAAGCTGGCATATAGAATTTCACACACCTTGGAACCTGTAAACATGCCAGACTGACCTCTTCACCTTTGAAAGATCCTAACATGAGTTAGAGAGGTCCAAATAACACGCTTCTAGTGGCATTAGAAAGCTGACTTCTAGAGCTTTCCAATGATATATCAGAGTTTATAATGGACGTTCAGTTTGGTGTCACAAACGATCCCATCTTTCAACGTTGCAAGGCTTTCCAAGCCTTCAAAAGCACAAAGTATCACCAAAGTGCCACTTTAGTGACACTCCACATTGAACCACTTTCAATACTCCAATTCCTTCATTTATTCTTTGTTGTTTCAAGCCTCTAAGAAGAGACTCAAACCTTCACAAGCCCAACACAATTCCATCCAAGTCAAGCCACAATTAAAAATCAATCAAGGCCATAAGAATCATCTAGAAGTAGTTAGAAAATTTGCATTTGACTGTAAGTTCATTTGAATTTATAATTTAGGTAGATTATAAATAGGACCTTAGATTTATTATTTTAGACACTCCAAGAGGGGGTGGAGGTGACTCCACACCCCACTCTCATCCTCTTCCACTCTTCTATTTTCTTTCATACACACTTTTGTAATTTTTTAGTTATGAGTTTCTAGTTTTCTTCATTGGAAAAGAGAGCTCTATTATTTTTTAATAGATTAATTTGATTTCTTATTCATTTTCAATCCTTCTTTTATTTTTTTTAGAAAGAATCTTCGTTCTTCACTTCAAAGATTCAAAATATCTTGAGAAAGAATTTGAATCCACTTGAATTCTATGAGGACTTGAGAAAGAAATCATATAATTAATGCATAAAGTTCTTTCTCTCAATTGCTATGAATTTGGGTTTGGGATTGATACGTGACATATAATCATCTCATAACTTGATTTATGAAATTGTGTGGCTTTAAATCAGAGACCAACCTTCATCTCTTCTCATGAGTAATTAGATCAAGAGATTGGCAATTGATCAAGTTAAGAGAGATTGAATTACCAAAAGATCAAAATTCAATCACTTATGATTTGCCAAGAGATCAATGATTGTATGATTGAAGAGGAGATGAAAACTATTGATCTTAAGAATCTAATATCTCATGATCCCAATGTTAATTTCATTCTTAATTCTTGTTATTTACATCTTGTCTTTAATTATTGTCATTTAATTATTCTCTTTAAATTCTTATTATTTACTTATGCACATTTATTGCTTTCTTTACTTATGCACATTTATGCCTTCCAAGTGTTTGTAAAAATACTTCTCTTAGTTTTACCTTCTAGTCATTTTCATTCTTGCAATTTAATTTTCAACACTTTACATTCCCATCATTTACTTTCTTATTCTTTATTACTTTCATTTATTTCAAGTCATTTAAGTTCCTATTTCTATTTTGTTCATTATCCAAATATGACCGTCTAACTAGAATAATCAATTAACTATTGCTTGCTTAATGTGTTAATTCTTGTGAGATCGACACTCACTCACCTTGAGTTTATTACTTGATACGATTCGGTGCACTTGGCGGTAGTTCTATGGAATGTGATTTAAAAATTATGTATCACCAACACACAAGCAAACAAACTTGGAGAAATATCGGCAGCTTCTGTGCCCTACTTATTCTTCAATTTTTTTCATTTTTGGAGAGCTGGTGGGAGAATCTTCCGTAAAGATGTGGATCTCAGGACCTTGTCCTTCTCCACCTCCTTCAGTTTCTGGTGGTTGGTGGTACATGGCTAATTGTGGCAGAAGAAGAAACTTGATCGCCATTAACATTGATCAAAAGGTTTGATTAGGATTCCAACCTCTTCTTCATAGCAGTAATGGCCACAAGACCTCCAACCATGTCAACTAGGAAAAGAACAAAAGTTTTAATAAGAAAATGAAATCATAAAAAGATATAGAAATTGAATAATTTTATAGTCAGAAGCTAAGAAACAAGGAAGTTTACCAACAACATTCCGAGCAGCTTGTTCATTTACCATAATATCTCTCAAGCTGAGAGGGAGTTCATTCCACAAGAACATTAGCATATTAATGCTCATAAACTCGAAGGCATTGATGCCATTAATGCGAATCTTTGGAGATGAGACGTTGAAATTCTAATAAATGTTAAACTTTTTTTCATCCTCTAAAGTCATAAAAAAAGGTGTTGTACCTTTAGCTTTTTCAATTTCGAAAAATTTCTCTTTGAATCCGTGGTAGGATTCCTCAAAGGGATTGAAAATTTTCTTATTTGGTATACCTCGAAAAGAGATGAACCCATGAACATGTGATCTAAAAGGCATGATCAGAGTGAAAAGGTAAAAGAAAACTTTAAGAAAATGCTTAATATCTAAGAATGAGCACAAAGATTCAATGCCACAAATAATGGCCCAACTATTTGGATGAAGCTTTGAAAAGGTGCTTCCAGTGTGTTTTAAGATATTTACTTGGAAATTGGTAAATAGAAGACAAACTCCAAGTCGGAAAAACAAAGTCTCATACATCCACAGCCAATCCAAAGCGTTGCTAGCATGCTCGTTGATATGGCACAAATGATCTACTGGTTTAAGGATTGAAAAGATACATAAGTCACTCAAGTTGTCAAGTTTTTCTTGGATGATGGCAGAAGGGGTAGCCTTTACTTCTTCGAAAACTCAAAAGTAAATGTTTACCTCAAGTTCAAAGCATAAAGTTTTAAAATAAGAAGAAAACATTAGTAAATCTCAAAGGTTTTGGTTAAGAAAAAGTAAAGAAGTAAAAAAGGAAAGAACTTTACTTGTTTTGGTGAAATTACTGGACAATTCACTAGATGGTGGACGCAAAAAGCTGTGATGTAGAAAATTTGAAAATGAATTTTTGGAAAGAGAAAATGCCTTGAAAAATAAAGGTTAAAGTGAAATTAATTATTTAAAAATTAATGTGACATTAATTGATGGAGAGAGAAGTTGAAATTGTAATATGATGGTTTGCAAACCGAAAAAGTACAACTACTCAAAGAAAACTCTAATGTTCCTTAAAGATTTTTTGTGCTTAAAATTAAATATAAATTCGGATACTCATGACAAAGGCGCTGAGTCAAGAGAGACCTGAGTTGGACCAATATTAGTGATTACTACTAAATGAGAATCCGACGTTACTAAATAATGAACACAACGTCAAAATTAATAAAATTACAAATTCGTAAAACTGCCAAAGCATGACATTAAAAAAATACATAAAAAATAGTAAATGACCAAAAAATAATCACCCTAAAATAAGAGAATAAAAGAAGAGTATTGAACAGATAAATTCTGACAAAAATATCTAAAACATTACTAACTTAAATATCAAAGTATCTTGTTTTAGTTTTGCTTTCTCTGTAACTAAGATCTCCAATTTCCCTGTCGTCTCATCAGCTCGTTACCTCAGGCTCACAACAGGTACGAACATCTACTCTCTGAGTCTCTCACTCAATAGCCATTAGCCGTTGCCTTGTTATACCGCTTGAATGAATGAAAGAGAAGCACGTATGTATTGTCCCACGTAGCATTTAATATAGGCATATAAGATACGATGATGGTGTTAAAATGCTAGTAAATATAAACATGCAATATGAGTGTGGTGGGGTCTTGTAATAGAGCAAGCATAGTAGATTAGTAGGGGCCAACCCAAAGAAGTGCATGAACCCTCAAACGCCAAGTAGGATCGATGTGAGATACGGCTGTAATAATCCTTGATGGCTACTCATCTACCGACAGTGACGTATCTATGTATGTATAATGTATGTATCTGTCGTGTGTGTGCTCTTTTTCTTCTCCTCACGTAACGTCTCCTCTCCACGCCTTACCCTTTACCCGTCGTTCAAATTCATCGTTTTTAATTAATTATTACAACTCTCCTCGCACATGACTCTATTTATTATTCACCAGTGAAACTGGAGAGTGAGATATTCAATCAAAGCATGCATGTATGGATGGTATATATGATACATGAATCAAGAAAGCTACATGTTTCATGTTTGTCATTGTTTTTGGGTTAATTAAGGTCTCAATTCCTATACCATTTTCTTCCATGCAATTAGTTTTTCTGTATTAGGAAGTAAAGGATTATACATAGTCGATTATTTGAAACCAATGCCGATGTACTTTTTAGTGCATCATGTATGGTTATGGATTCATTTACTTGCATTATTTGTTTTTCTATTTATTTATTTCTTAACAATGGGGAGATTAGTTTTTATCTTTTACATTTTCTTTGTGATGGATGATGAATATATAATCACGAGGTAGGAGTATACAATAATTTTCACGATGAGGATGGAGCCGTATGAAAGGAAAATACATCAAACATCTGCTACAGAGAGATGCAGGCAATATATAGTGCCAAAACGGTATTATTGCTAACAAATTAACCCCATATCTTACAATTATACACGCGGCCAATATAACGCAGTAAAATCTTTGCATGAATTCAGTTTTTTAAAGTGAAAAGATTAATTAAAAATGAGAGTTTTAATAAACTCACCTAAGAAAGTAACTAATTTAATTATAATTTATTTTTATTTTAAACTTTTTTCACTTTAAAAATTTGTTTTCATTTTTATATATATGAAAGCATATAAAGCATGTGAAATTAAAATAATTCAAATTGTCATCGATGGATATAAATACTAAGTTATAAAGCACAGACACTTAGTTGAATTATTGTGTTTATGTATTAGACATATTTTGAATATGATATTCGTTAATTTTAGTTTGACACATGTGTCTTTTATATTTAACTGTGTCTTAATAAAAATAAAAAATTATTCTTTACGTTTTGATATACTTAAACATCATCACGTGTTAACATATTCAACTTTATTCTTAACATGTATTTTTTAAATGAATTTAAAAATAATATATATTAATATTTATTAAAATAAAAAATATTTTAATTATTTTATATAATTAAAAAATATTAAAATATTATTATAATTTACTAAAATAATAATTTTATTATATATATATATATATATATATATATATAAGTATAGTCTAAATCAACAACCAATTCACAATCAAAGTTTAAAAGGTCACAAAAATTCAATCAATAACCGAGAGTTGAATCCCAGATCGTTCTCCCATGAACTTGCAATTGAATGTACATTATTGATTATGAAATTTGGAAGTTTTAAATATGAATGCGAAATGGTAAGGTGATTATAAATTAAAGAGCAATCAATAATAAAATTGCAATAAGTAAATGCAATAAGTGAGTAAATAACTATCTAGTAAGTATGCAATTAAGATGGTAACATACAATTAAGAAGTAACTAACTACACTAGGAAGCAATGGAATTAAACTAAAAAGACTAAGAGAATTGAATCAACGAAAGAGATGGTAATCAAATATTTAAAAGGTCTTCGCTAGGGTTGAGGATTTAGGATTCCTATCCTTGTTATCAACCACAAACATGACAATTATTAAGAGTTATTCCCACTTCGTCATCTTCTAACATCAGAGAAAAGTCAAGTAGGTATAATTGAACTCAATCCATAAATTCTTATCAAATTATCAATTAAGTTTGATAAAAGATTAGTATTAGTGGAAACCAAATCAACTAACAACCCTCAATTACCAATCAATATTAGATATTGATAACTCAAGGATCCCTAATTACTCAACCCCAAGTCAAGAATTGAAAAATCTACTCCATAGTAAAAGTAACATTTCATCGAACACTTGGTGAGCAATAAGAAAAAACATCATGAGATTGTAAAAATTGATCAAAATTAAATCCAATTACTACCAAATATCAATAACAGCAACTCAACTAACACATATAAAACATAAAAATATCATTACATTCATAGAAATTCAAAAGTAACAAAGTTCACAAACTAAGAAAATAGCAAATTATTAACTCAAGGATGAAAAATTCTAACAAAAATTAAAGTAAGAGAATAACAAAATTAAAGAAAAACTATAACTAAACAAGTTTGAATTTCAGAATTAAATATAAAATTAACAAGAACCCTAGAAATATCTAGAGAGAACATAGAGTTTCTCTTCTTAGAAAATTGTGAAAAAAAACTATCCAAAACTACGTGGAATTGATGGAATGATAGATTGTGTGTCCCTCCTTGAGTCTAGGCCTCCAATACTTTAGAATGGAGTTGAATTAGGCCCAAAATTGCCCCCAAAATTGCCATCACGTGCTTCTATTAATGAGACATACAGTGTACGCACACCATGTGCGTACGCACGAATTGAGAAAGATGCGTACACATGGCTGTCAGATCCTCAATTCTTCAATTTTTCAGGATTTTTTCGCTTTTTCATGCTTTTGCTCCATCTTTCAAGCCATTCTTGACCTATTAAATCTGAGATCACTCAACAAACACATCCGCCATCAAATGGAATGAAATGAATTAAAATTGACAGTTTATTGGTCCAAAAAGCATCTTTTTAATGCTAAAACACAAATTAGGAAAAACCCATGATAGCATGCATTCTTGGTGAATAAATTCAAGATAAGTTGATAAACTCCATGTTTTCTATCCAAAAATTATCATAAAATAGGGGTTTATCAACCTCCCCACACTTAAACACTAGCATGTATGTCCTCATGTTAAGTATCAAAAGACCAAAAAGGATTGATGGAATGGTACAACTTATGGAATGTAAATTATCTATATGAATGCAACTAATATACCTAATGCCACATACTTCTATCCACTTGGTTACAAATAACTCAAATTTCAAGAACAGAAATGAGCACATAGGGCCAAAAGTAATGCAGTGATTAATACAAATCCACTAATTTGAGTTTCAAAATAAAATGTAAACCATCTTATCAGATGACAATTCATGACAGTTGGAAACATAGAGTTGAGTAATCGAACCCTCACCGGATGTGTTTACACTCTAGCCTCTCTAGTGTTTCGGGTTGACTCTCTCAGTTCTCTTCTAATCTTGCTTTCTAAGACTTGTTTTTCTTCTAACAATCAACAATTATTTAATATATGCATGCAAGTATCATGAGGGCTTATAAGAGGTTGTAATGGGTTAGAGTCAAGATGGGGATGTATTTGACCAGTAGACTCAAAATTCGAACCTTTGATTAGCTTAGGCGACCACCTAATCTAAGACACCCTACTTAGTTCTGATGTCCTTTTCCAAGTACTCATGGTTCAGTCATGCAATTATGAAGATTCATCACATATGCATTGGCATTTCAAAATTCTATTTGGGATATGATTTATTCTCTTTTTATTTTTTTCTTTTGTTTTTTTTTATGTATATACACTTACTATTTTACTTTTTTTTTTTAAAAAATGAAACGTAAGACATAAAAAATATTAATGTACATGGTTTAAATATTTACTGCATAAAAATGAACTTACTTTCCAAAAATCCTCAATAAACCCAAAGTATATCTTTCTCTTCTACGAAGTTCTCAAATTCCCTTTCCCAAGTTTACATAATGCACTCACACACTAATTTAAACCAATCAAAGATTCGAATAAGGACATTTATTATATTTTATTTAGGGTTAGTGATGAGCTAAAAATTAAGAATAAACGGGATTAAATAAGCTCAAAATTGCTAACAATAGTAGATAGAAAGGTAGGCTATTTGGACAAGTGAGTTTATAACAAATGATAGTCTCAATCATATACATTCTTACATACAAAAAATTATTGGACATATAGAATCAAACAAGTCATAGATTATAATTTTAAAGAGAATAACACACATAAGAACGAAATATTGGTTGAAAAGATGCAATCAAACATTTAAGCTCAAATCTTACTTGATTTGTGTATTCTAACTCTAAATTATGTTTCAAAAATTATTTTTCTTTAAGCAAGATCAGTAAAGATTTGAACTTAAATCAGTAGGATACCTTAAAATAATTTTCTTGAAAAATTATTATTCTAACTAAGTGGCCTAAAATTTTATTTTATTTTAATTTTTTAAGGGGTGGTTGGATGAAAAATTAAAATTTCAAGTTCTTCTCTCTATTCTATACTATTTCAAGTTCTCTCATGCATATACAGAGTTACCTAGGTCATATAATCCATATCCATCCAATCACAACTACAAAGATAAAAGAAATATGTATAAACCATCCAAAAAAGAGTATCAGGAATCAAAATAAAGCTTTACATTATGTACAGGCCAACTAAAATGCAAAAGTACAAAAGACTAACAAATAGCTCAAAATGTAAAATGTCACAATTATGAAAAAAATTAGAGCTTAGGCGTTAGAAAGAGAATTGTCACCCAAAAAATATCAGTCACCAACTTTTTCACACTTAGAATTTTTCACGGTCCTCTGTACATTCAATGTCGAATCAGGGAGTAAGGGATGTGGTACAAGGAATCGTGATTTTCACACTTCTTCACAACTCCGTGCAGTTGACCAGCAAGTGCACTGGGTCGTCCAAGTAATACCTTACGCGAGTAAGAGTCGATCCCACGGAGATTGTCGACTTGAAACAAGCTATGGTCATCTTGTAAATCTCAGTCAGGCAGATTCAAATGGTTATAGGGTTTTGATAATTAAAAGATGAATAAAACATAAAATAAGATAGAGATACTTATGTAATTCATTAGTGGGAATTTTAGATAAGCATATGGAGATGCTTTCTTCTTCCTGAATCTCTGTTTTCCTACTGTCTTCATCCAGTCATGCGTACTCCCTTCCATGGCAAGCTATACATTAGGGGATCACCGTTGTCAATGGCTACCGTCTGTCCTCTCAGTGAAAATGGTCCGGCAACGGGTTACGTAGGGCTAATCATTTGTTGGTTCTCGATTGTGTCGGAATAAGATCCATTGATCCTTTTGCACACTGTCACTGCGCCCAGCACTCACGAGTTTGAAGCTCGTTACAGTCATCCCATCCCAGATCCTACTCGGAATACCTCAGACAAGGTTTAAACTTTCTGGATCTTAAGAATGCTGCCAATTGATTCTAGCTTACACCACGAAGACTTTGATCTCACGAAATAGAAGGCTCTGTTGTCAGGGGAGGAAACCATGCATCGTGAACCAGGAGGCCAAGAGATATGCATTCAAGCTTGCTTTCAGGTAGAACGGAAGTGGTTGTCAGGCACGCGTTCATAAGTGAGAATGGTGATGAGTGTCACTTGATCATCACATTCATCATGTTGAAGTGCGAATGGATATCTTAGAACAAGAATAAGCTTGAATTGAATAGAAAACAGTAGTAATTGCATTAATTTATGAGGAGCAGCAGAGCTCCACACCTTAATCTATGAGGTGTAGAAACTCCACCGTTGAAAATACATAAGAACAAGGTCTAGACATGGCCGAATGGCCATGCCTCCCAAATAACATGAAACAATCGAAAAAGGGTTCAAAGACCTGATCCCAAGATCAAAGATGATCAAAAGATGAAAATATAATAGTAAAAGGTCCTATTTATAGTGAACTAGTAACCTAGAGTTTACAGAAATAAGTAAATGATGCAGAAATCCACTTCTGGGGCCCACTTGGTGTGTGCTTGGGCTGAGTATTGAAGCTTTCACGTGCATAGGCTTTTCTTGGAGTTAAACGCTAGCTCTGATGCCAGTTTGGGCGTTTAACTCTAGCTTTTATGTCAGTTCTGGCGTTTAACGCCAGAAAAGGGTCTCTGACCGGTGTTTTGACGCTGATTTGGGCCATCAAATCTCGGGCAAAGTATAGACTATTATACATTGCTAGAAAGCCCAAGATGTCTACTTTCTAACGCATTTAAGAGCGCGCCAATTGGGCTTTTGTAGCTCCAAAAAATCTATTTCGAGTGCAGGGAGGTCAGAATCCAACATCATCTTTAGTCCTTTTTCAGCCTCTGAATCAGATTTTTGCTCAGGTCCCTCAATTTCAGCCAGAAAATACCTGAAATCACAGAAAAATACACAAACTCATAGTAAAGTCCAGAAATATGATTTTTGCATAAAAACTAATTATTATATACTAAAAACTAACTAAATCATACTAAAAACTACCTAAAAATAATGCCAAAAAGCGTATAAATTATCCGCTCATCACAATACCAAACTTAAATTATTACTTGTCCCCAAGCAAATGAAAAAAAAAATAGAATAAAAAGAAGAGAATATACAATGAATCTCACAATATCAATGAAACTTAATCCCAATTAGATGAGCGGGGCTAGTAGCTTTTTGCTTCTGAACAGTTTTGGCATCTCACTTTATTCTTTAAAATTCAGAATGATTGGCATCTATAGGAACTCAGAATTTAGATAGTGTTATTAATTTTCCTAGTTCGGTATGTTGATTCTTGAACACAGCTACTTTATGAGTCTTGGTCGTGACCATAAGCACTTTATTTTCCAGTATTACCACCAGATACATAAATGCCACAGACACATAACTGGGTGAACCTTTTCAGATTGTGACTCAGCTTTGCTAAAGTCCCCAGTTAGAGGTGTCAAGAGTTCTTAAGCACACTCTTTCTACTTTGGATCACGACTTTAACCACTCAGTCTCAAGCTTTTCACTTGGACCTTCATGACACAAGCACATGGTTAGGGACAGCATGATTTAGCCGCTTAGACCAGGATTTTATTCCTTTGGGCCCTCCTATCCATTAATGCTCAAAGTCTTGGATTCTCTTTACCCTTGCCTTTTGGTTTAAAGGGCTATTGGCTTTTTCTGCTTGCTTTTTCTTTCTTCTCTCTTTCTTTTTTTCGCCACTTTTTCTTTTTCACTGCTTTTTCTTGCTTCAAGAATCAATTTCATGGTTTTTTAGATTATCAACAACATTTCTCTTTGTTCATCATTCTTTCAAGAGCCAACAATTTTAACATTCATAAACTTCACTATAAAAAATATACACTGTTCAAGCATTCATTCAAAAAAACAAAAAGTATTGCCACCACATCAAAATAATTAAACTAATTTCAAGATAAAATTTGAAATTCATGTACTTTTTGTTCTTTTGTAATTAGGAACATTTTTCATTTAAGAAAGGTGAAGGATTCATAGAATTATTCATAGCTTTAAGACATAGACACTAGACACTAATGATCATGTAATAAAGACACAAACATAGACAAACATAAAGCATAAAAATCGAAAAACAGAAAGATAAGAACAAGGAAATCAAAGAACGGGTCCACCTTAGTGATGGCAGCTAGTTCTTCCTTTTGAAGGTCCAATGGAATGCTTGAGCTCCTCTATGTCTCTTCCTTGCCTTTGTTGCTCTTTCCTCATGGCTATTTGATCCTCTCTAATTTCATAGAGAATAATGGAGTGCTCTTGGTGCTCCATCCTTAGTTGCTCCATATTGGAACTCAAATATTCCAAGGAGGTGTTGAGTTGCTCCCAATAGTTGTGTGGAAGAAAATGTACCCCTTGAGGCATCTCAGGGATTTCTTGATAAGGGACTTCCTCATGCTTTTATTGAGGTCCATGAGTCGGCTCTCTTATTTGCTCCATCTTCTTTTTAGTGATGGGCTTGTCCTCTTCAATGAGGATGTCTTCCTCTATGAAAATTCTAGCTAAATTACATAGGTGACAGATGAGATGAGGGAAGGCTAACCTTGCTAAAGTGGAGGTTTTGTCAGCCACTTTGTAGAGTTCTAGAGATATGACCTCATGAGCTTCTACTTCCTCTCCAATCATGATGCTATGGATCATGATAGCTCGATCTATAGTCACTTTGTATCGGTTGCTAGTAGGAATGATGGAGCGTTGGATGAATTCCAACCATCCTCTAGCCATGGGTTTAAGGTCATGCCTTCTCAATTGAACCGACTTGCCTTTGGAGACTCTTTTCCACTAATCTTTTTCTACACATATGTCCATGAGGACTTGGTCCAACCTTTGATCAAAGTTGACCCTTCTAGTGTAGGGGCATGCATCTCCTTGCATCATTGGCAAGTTGAATGCCTACCTTACATTTTCCAGACTGAAATCTAAGTATTTTCCCCGAACCATTGTAAGCCAATTCTTTGGGTTCGGGTTCACACTTTGATCTTGGTTCTTGGTGATCCATGCATTAGCATAGAACTTTTGAACCATTAAGATTCCGACTTGTTGAATGGGGTTGGTGAGAACTTTCCAACCTCTTTTTTGAATCTCATGTCGAATCTCCAGATACTCATTCCTTTTGAGCATGAAAGGGACCTCATAGATCACTTTCTTCTTGGCCACAACTTCATAAAAGTGGTCTTGATGGACCTTTGAGATGAATCTCTCCATCTTCCACGGCTTGGAGGTGCAAGCTTTTGCCTTTCCTTTCCTCATTCTAGAGGTTTCTTCAACCTTAGGTGCCATAAATGGTTATGGAAACACAAAAAGCAATGCTTTTTCCACACCAAACTTAAAAGGTTTGCTCGTCTTCGAGCAAAAGAGGAAAGAAGGATGGAGAAGAAGAAGAAGTGGAGGAGATGGAGAGGTGTGAGTGGTTCAGCCAAAAGGGAGAAGAGGTGTTTTTGATTTGTGAATTTGAAGGATAGATGAGGGGTTTATATAGGAGTGGAAAGAGAGTGTAGGGTTCCTGTATTAGGGGTTGGGTTTGGGAGGGAAAAGATTTGAAGTTGGATGGTGAGGTAGGTGGGGTTTTTAGGGAAGAGTGGGTGGAGGTGATTGGTGAAGGGTATTTGGGGAAGGGTGTTATTGGAATGAGTGAAGAAGAGAGAGAGTGAGTTGAGGTAGGTGGGGATCCTGTGGAGTCTACAGATCCTGAGGTGTCAAGGATTTCTCATCCCTGCACCATTCTGGCATGTAAACGCCCTCTGAGTGCTAATCCTGGTGTTTAACACCAGCTTTTCTTCCCTTTCTGGCGTTGAATGCTAACTTAGTGCCATTTTCTGGCGTTAAACGCCAGTCTGGTTCCCTTTTTTGGTGTTAAACGCCCAAAATGGTGCTAGACTGGGCGTTTAATGCCCATTCTGCTACCCTTACTGGCATTAAGCTCCTTCTCTATGGTGCACTATTTTTAATTTTGTTTTTGAATTTGCTTTGATTTTTGTAGTTGTTTTTGTGACTCCATATGATCATCAACTGATGCACGGAAACTTGTCTCTCAATAAATTTCCCTTCGGTAAGTATACCGAACTGTCGTCAAGTAAAAACTCACAATAGAGTGAGATCGAATCCCACAAGGATTGATTGGTCAAGCAACTTTAGTTGGAGGAATGCTCTAGTTGAGCTAAGCAGAAATTGAGTTGAGAGTTGCAGAAAATTAAATGGCGGGAAAGTAAATTGCAGAATCTTAAATGGGGATTTGGGGAGATGAACATAAAGTTAAATGGCAGAAAGTAAAAAGAATGGGTAAGATCAGAAATGGGAGATTCATTGGGCTTAGGAGATGTTACATTCTCCGGATCAAGTTCATTCTCATCTCTTCCTCAACCAATGCATTCATTGATCTCCTTGGCAATCTTAGATGATTGGATCCCAATTCCTTGGCAACCCAATCTCTCTAAGCTTGAACAATTGCCCAATTCTTTGATTTAATTGCTCATGGGAAGAGATGAAGTATGGTCACTGATTATACCACATGTATTTCTAAATCAAAGTGTTGGGAGGATTATATGTCACTATATCCGTCCAAACCCCAATTTGGTCAAACATGAGAAAGCATTTCTAGCATGATCTCCTCATCCCTTTTCTAAGGCTCAGAAGAGATCCAATTATGGAGAGTTTCTTTTCCAAGATAACTAACCAATTGATTTAAGATCGAAAGCTTTCTAGTAAATCAAGAGAAAAGAAAGAAGAAGAAGAATGAAAACTATAATTGATCCATGAAATTACAACAGAGCTCCTTAACCCAATGAAAAGGAGTTTAGTTGTTCATAGCTCTGGAAATAGAAGATGATAGAGAAGAGTACATTCTCAAGCAAACTAGAAATTGCAGAAAAGTAAATATACAGAGTGTAGTTCTCCAAAATGCCCCTCTCCTTTCTAGTTCAAAACTACTCCTATATATACTACTCTTTCTTGATCTTCTAGTTAGTTCTTCAAGTCTTGGATATGGGCCTTTGATCTTGAGTTGAAGCAGTTACAATCTTCAGTGGGCTCAGCTTTGCTTGCAGAAAAAGTGTGAGTCAGGCATGGGTGGACGTTAGTTAGGACGTTATTGGTATTAACGTTAAGTGAAAATGTGGGTTTGAGAATGTTAGTGACGATCACCTTTTTCACTAACGCTCCAAACCAAATTGATCCACGTTAACTTCAATGTTAGTGGCACTAACATGGCCACTAACGTTGCCTCTTGGTCCTTCACAAACGTTATTGGCATTCACCTTTACCAATAACGTTGCTCTTTGCTTCTTTTCCCCATGTTAGTTACACTAACGTGGCCCTTAACGTGGATATGCCCAAGCATCGAGAGCGTTAGTGACACTTACCTTTGTCAGTAACGCTTTAAACGCCCCTTCCTTCCACGTTAGTGCCTCACGTTAATTGCATTAACGTGGCCACTAACGTGGTGGTGATTGCCATCTCCAACGTTAATGACAAAGGTAAGTGTCACTAACGTTGGCCTATCATTCCTTGCTCCATGTTACCCTTCACGTTAGTGGTCTTAACATGACCACTAACGTGGGCAATATTGGCTTAGTCCAACGTTAGTGACAAAGGTGAGTGTCACTAACGTTGGCGATAGCTTTCTCCTCCCACGTTAAAGTCCACGTTAATTGGATTAACGTGACTCTTAACGTGGCTAAGTGTGCCCTTTTTGGAACGTTAGTGGTATTTACTTTTACCACTAACGTTGGAGCTCCCCTTTTCCTCCACGTTAGCTACTACGTTAATGTAATTAACGTGGCAACTAACGTGGGCTATGATGGCTTTGAAGGCGTTATTGGCGATCGCTTTTTCCATTAACACTGCAAGCTTATTCCCATTCCACGTTAGTAGTCACGTTAATTAGATTAACGTGGCTCCTTCTTGCTTCCTTTGTCCTGAAATCAAGCAAATAGAGTGCATCAAAGCTCTGTTCCAAGTCATGAGATCATGCATTATCCATTTTATCATTCAATTCCTACATAATTCTCATGAAATCATGTAAAGTTCATAATGTTTACTTGAATCAAGATGTAAGTGTATATCTACCCAAAACATGCTTATTTACTAAGAAATTGCATGAAACTACCCTAAAACAGTAAAGAAAAGGTCAGTGAAACTGGCCAAGATGCCCTAGCATCACAACACCAAACTTAAAGCTTTCTTGTCCCTAAGCAAGTACTGAAACATAGGAAAGATGAATGAAAGAACAAGATAAACAAATCATTATTATAGAAGTCAAGTTCTTAGTCTATGGGGTTTCATGCATAGCAACTTAGGTTCATTCCTTTACTGGTTTTCAGGTCCTTATCATGCCCTTGAACACTTACTTGATTGCACCCTATGAGACTTCTTATTTATTGATCCTCACTTCTTTTCCAAGGTTTATTGCATTCTTGGGCTAAGTGCTCTGTGAGAGGGTGACTCTTTAAGATAAGCTTTCAGCCAACACTCCTGAACCAGTTGGTTCATGGTGTTAGGTGTTGAGACACCCCTAAGGACCTACTTCCTCAAGTCTCTCTCCCCCATACATGCACACCACAGGCACATAGTTTGTTATTTTCCTTCTTGAGACCTTGGTGTCTAGCACCTCTTTGGGTTACTAAGTGCTCTGTAGCAAAGGTTGCTCTTGATAGTGGACTTTCAGCTGATAATCCCGGGTTAGTTAACCCAAGTTACCAAGTGATAAGGCACCCCTGAGAGCTTATTCATCCAAGCATATCCCTTGCACAGGAGCACCACAGACACATGCCTCAAGAATCAAACCCTTGGTGCCTAGCCTTATTTCTTATTAATTTTCTTTCTCCTTCAAACTCTCATTGTTCTTTTTCTTCTTCTTATTAGGATCTTATTATTTGGCTAGTCTCAATAGGATGTGCTTCAAGCATGTGACTTAGAGCATATAGTTACCTATATACCTTGTTGGTGAACCAACTTAGCTAATCAATTACCATACCACAAACATTGAGAACTTACTTCACAAGATAAACCTTGATGACAAGTCATCATATACCCATTTTTCAAGCTAATTTCACTTGTTTTGTTAGCATTTATACACTTTCTTGCTTCTTAAGTAAGTGATTTGGAGTGAAAATGCATAACTTCTCTAAATCAAGTAACCACCATGAAATTAATGTTAATCCATGAGGTTTAAGCTAATTTTAATTGAATTTTAATTGATTTATAAGCCTCTTGAATTTAGTGATACTTTGAGTGGTTGTTTTGGTTTATTGTAGGTGAAGAAAAGAAAAGAAAAGGAAAAGCGTGGCCTAAGAAGTGTAGCCCAAGGAAAGGAAAGTGTGGTCAAAGCAAGAGGAAGTGTGCCGCATGCAAAGGGGGAGGCAAACATTGCCCTCCACAAGGGCACACTGCCCTCTAGGAGGGCAACATAAGGGAACCAAGAAGAGAAGGCAATTCTGCCCTGCCCACTCCAAGGGCAGAGCACAATTTTGTGCCTTGGAACCAAGAAGAAGAGAACCTTGCCCTGCCCTCCACAAGGGCAATATCGGGCTCTCCAAGGAAGAAAATCAAAGGAAAAATGTCACCCATGCATGCCACAAGAATCGAACACGGAACAAGGAAGAAGCAAGGAACTAAGGTTGAGTGCCGTGCCAAGAAACCAAGGAAATTAATTGAGCGTGTGTTCCAGCCGTGTTTCGAACACGGGACATCAAAGTGGAAACATTGCCCTGCCCTCCGCGAGGGCAGGGCAGCATTTTGTGTGTGGCGCACCAAGAAACAATTCTGGCGCACCAATTCTTGATCCTGGCAGCACCAGCGCGCACCACAGCTTGAATCTGGCGCACCAATTTTTCCTGCCCTGCCCTCCGCGCGGGCAGGGCAGCATTCTGCGCATCGGCCAGCACCAAGCCGCACCAATCTTCCGCGCCAAGCACGCACCAAGCACCAATTTTCTGCCCTGCCCTCCACAAGGGCAGGGCAGCCTACTGGGAGCAACTTTTCATGGGCCGAAAATTCAAATTAAAACCCCATCTTAATTCATTTCTTCACCAATTCAAAAGCCCATCCAAATCCCAATATCTAAGAATAGAAAGTGTATAAATAGGAGTTAGTTTGATGTAATGAGGACCTTTACTTTCACCTTTTGACTTTTACCTTTCACTTACCTTTTGCTCTTGAATTTGGCACTTTCTTGGAGTTTTGATTTCTGCAACTTCTCTTGGTGTCTTGACTGAGAGTTCAGAGAATTGGGGAGGAGAATTGATCTCTCTTCTTCCTCGTTCTTGTTGGAACACTTTTAATTTTCTTGTTTTGAGTTTTGGGTGTGAAGAGTTGAGGAAATTCTATCTCAACCTCCATTCAAAATCTCTTTAATCATTTTCTGCACAATTCAATTCAATTTCAATTTCCTTTACTGCTTCTTCTTCAATTTCTTGTCAATTGCTTTGTGAACTTGGATCTGGGAAGGCAATTGAGATCTAGGCTTTGCTACCTAGTCTCTGGAGACCTGAGATCCCAATTTACTTTTGGTTCTTCTGTGAACCTCTACTGCATTTTATTTCCCTTCTGTTTGAATTCTCATTGCTTCTAATTCAATTTCTGCTCTCTTAATTGTTGCAATTCACATTCTCTTGTTTAGATTCTGCAATCCCAGTCCTCAAATCCCTTTTACATTCAAGCAATTTACATTTCTTACCATTTAAGTTACTGCTATTTACATTTCTTGCACTTTAAGTTTCAGTCATTTACTTTCTTGTTCTTTAAGATTCTGCAAGTTTACTTTCCTGCTCTTTAATTTACTGCTATTTGCCCTTCCCCCTTTACATTTACTGTCATTTAGCTTCTGTTAAATACAACCCACTCAACCAAAACTTGATTCGCTTGACTAAATCAACCACTAAACTAAAATTGCTCAATCCTTCAATCCCTGTGGGATCGACCTCACTCATGTGAGTTATTATTACTTGATGCGACCCGGTACACTTGCCGGTGAGTTTTGTGTTGGATCGTTTTCCACACATCAAGTTTTTGGCACTGTTGCCGGGGATTGAAATCGATTGACAATGATTAAGTGAAGTGGAGGTCTAGATTAAGCACTTTTTCTTTTCTAGTACTCTAATTCCTACTAACACACTAACTGTTTGAATTTTTGCTTAAACTAACTAAAACCTCATTCTAGCAATAGATTGAAGTTTTATTGATTTTCTGGATTTGTGTGTTTATTGTTGTGTTTTTGTATGTCAGGTACAGGAAGATCTTCCCCTATCCTCTCTGAAATTGATCAAAGAACTCTTCGGAGAATAAGAAGAGCTGAAAGAGGGAAGAACGTTATTGGAGAGGAAGAATCTGAGGAGGAATTCCAAGAAATGGAAGGAGATCCCAATCAACCAGAAGGAGGAGCCAATAATAACCAACATCAACGAAGAGTATTGGCTTCATATACATTTGCAAATGCTAGACACTGTGGGAGCAGCATTCTTCCCCCCAATGTCAATGGAAACAACTTTGAATTGAAGCCACAACTCATCACTTTGGTTCAAAACAACTGTTCCTTTGGAGGAGGACCATTGGAGGACCCAAATCAACACTTATCCACCTTCTTGAGGATTTGTGACACTGTTAAAACCAATGGTGTGCCTCCTGACAGTTACAAGTTGTTGCTCTTTCCATTCTCTCTCAGAGACAAAGCCACTCAATGGCTAGAAACGTTCCCAAAGGAAAGCATCAACACTTGGGATGACTTGGTGAGCAAGTTCCTTGCCAAATTTTATCCCCCTCAGAGAATCCTAAGGTTGAAGACTGAGGTTCAAACATTCACTCAAATGGAGGCTGAGAACTTATATGAAGCATGGGAGAGATATAAGGCTTTATTGAGGAAATGTCCACCAGAGATGTTCACTGAGTGGGACAAGTTGCAGAACTTCTATGAAGGACTCACTCTTAAAGCTAAAGAAGCACTTGATCACTCAGCTGGAGGCTCCTTGCAACTCATGAAGACCACAGAGGAAGCTCAAAACCTCATTGATATGGTGGCCAATAACCAATATTTCTTTGCTCATCAAAGACAACGCCAACCATCACAAAGAAGAGGAGTAATGGAATTGGAAGGAGTGGATTCAATTTTAGCTCAAAACAAGATGATGCAACAGCAGATTCAAGAACAGTTTGAGCAAATGGCCAAAAGAATTGATGGCTTGCAAGTGGCAGCAGTGAGCACCACAAGCCCACCATCAACTACTTGGGTGCAAAGTGAAGAAACTCAAGAGGAGCAACAGCAAGAGCAAGTCCAATACATGCACAACCAAAATCCTGGAACAAATGAAGTCTATGGGGATACTTACAATCCATCTTGGAAGAACCATCCCAACCTCAGATGGGGAGACAACCATAATCAAAACCAACAATCATGGCCAAGAAACTCAAATCAGAACAATTGGAAAAACACAAACCACAACTCCCAGCCAAACACTAATCAAAACTCATACAGAAAACCACAAAACAACTACCCCAATTCTAACCATCACCTACCCAATAACCACCCAACTAACCAAAACACTTATCATCATCCATCAATACCCCAAAATCAACCCATCTCACAAGACTCACAGAGGATCACTAATCTAGAGTTGCTCATGGAAAAACTGATGAAGAACCAAGAATTGACAACAAAAAACCAAGAAGCATCCATGAAGAACCTAGAGAGGCAGATTGGACAAATATCCAAGCAGATTTCTGTTGAGAAACCATCAAGCTCACTACCTAGTGACACCATTCCCAACCCAAAGGAAGAATGCAAGGTCGTGCAACTAAGAAGTGGAAAAGTGTTAGTGGATGGCAACCAAGGAGCAACCAAGCATAATGACACTGAGCCAACAAAGAATGATGAAGCCATCAACAAAGACATGAGAAGCAAGAATGCTCCAGAAAAACTCACAGAGGAAGACAACAAACCACATAATTTGAGGAAAGGAAAGCAAATCTTGGAAGAACCAATTCCAACACATCAAGTGGAGAAGAGCTCAACACCACCACTGCCTTATCCACAGAGATTTCACAAGGAAACAAAGGATCAGCACTTCCACAAATTTCTTGAGACTTTCAAGAAGCTGGAAATTAACATACCTTTAGCTGAGGCTTTGGAGCAAATGCCTCTGTATGCCAAGTTCTTGAAAGAGCTCATCAACAAGAAAAGAAGTTGGAATGAGAAGGAGACTGTAATGCTTAGTGAAGAATGTAGTGCACTCATCAAAAAGGGACTCCCTCCCAAGCTTGAAGATCCTGGAGGTTTCTTCCTGCCATGCACTATTGGAAGCCTATTCATCAACAAGGGGATGTGTGATTTGGGAGCAAGCATAAATCTAATCCCATATTCTCTAGTGAAAAAGCTTGGCATAGAGGAGGTGAAACCAACACAGATGTCCTTGGAATTGGTGGACCAATCAGTTGTATATCCTAAAGGGCTGATTGAGAACCTTTTAGTTAAGGTTGGCAAGTTCATCTATCCGGCAGATTTTGTGATCCTGGATTCTTCAGAAAATGGAAGTGACTCCATAATACTTGGTCGACCATTTCTGGCCACTGCTAGAGCCATTGTGGATATAGAGCAGGGAGAGTTAACCCTCAGGATGCATGAGGAGAGCATCATCCTGAAAGTCTTTCCAGAATTACAAAGGGATGAAGAAACAAGCAAAACAAGTGGTGATTTCCTTCCAAGGCAATCAACTGACAAGGCAGTAGAACAGAAAAACAAGCAGATGCAAGAAGAAAAAGGAATTCAAAAGGAAGCAGGGGTGATAAATAAGAAGGAAGGTA
The DNA here is from genome assembly GCF_014773155.1 of Arachis stenosperma. Classification (NCBI taxonomy): domain Eukaryota; kingdom Viridiplantae; phylum Streptophyta; class Magnoliopsida; order Fabales; family Fabaceae; genus Arachis; species Arachis stenosperma. Next base: position 120,539,954 of record NC_080379.1, read on the forward strand.
TCACAACTCAAGTCACTGTCAAGAAAGAAAGATCAACAAGAAAGAAAAAGGCTCACAAAGGGTGGAAGAACAAGAAAATCCCAACTGAAGGATTTTCTAAAGGTGATAAGGTGCAACTAGTATATCAACAGCAGGGAGCAGAAGATTATTACACTGTCAACCAAATACTTTCTCTTGAGCATATGGAAATTGAGCATCAAGGCACGCAGAGAAAGCTGACAGTGAGAGGTGACAAGTTGAGACATCACCAACATCAACCACCTTAAAGGGGAGTCCAATGTCAAGCTTGTGACAATAAAAGAGCGCTTCATGGGAGGCAACCCATGATTTAGAATTTTTGTCTTATCTTTAATAAGCCATGATTTCCTGAATATGATTTTGAACTTTCATATTTGATAAATGCACATTTTAGAGCATAAGTCAGACTTCTAAGTTTGGTGTCCCTTAAGGCACACTTAATTTTTTGCTTTTCAAAAAGAAAGGGAGTTATTCTTAGAACATATGCATAATTCTTTTTGATGAAGCATATGACCAAACACTAAGTTTGGTGTCTGCAAGTGTAACAAAGTTCAGAGGATCATTTCTCAATTATGGAATCAAAGCCATACAGAAAGGGATCATGCATCAAAATATTTTTTAAAAAAAAAACATATCAATTGTGAAGAATGGTTTGCAATTGCTAAGCCATCCCCTCAATAAAAGATAAGTTTGGTGTTCACTAACTTTTAACATCTTTAATTAAGGGACACAATTGACCATAAAAATATTTTTAATAATAATAAACAAAACAAAACAATTCTTTTCCTTTAAATACAAATTAATTGCCAACGACCATATTGATGATCTAAGGCTAGTTGTTTTGGTTCATGCAGGAAAAAGATTGAGACAAAAGCAAGGAGGGGCCACGGCTAGGATAAGCTATGAGAGGATGGTCACATGCGCCTAGAAGAACGCGCTAATGGGGAACAGAATCTGCATGCATGCATTCTTGAACACCTAAACGCATGCAACCAATGGAAGAAGGATCCTCGTCAAAGCTTCAACAATACATGCAAGCCGTTCATTTCATGCATTCCTTGGATGAACAACTCAATCTTAACCCTTCATGAGCACTAACGGGTTCCTTCTTCATTCATTCATTGTGGTTTTGTTGGAAAGCTTGAAGACTTGGCCTATTAATAGCCGTTGCACCCACACGGTATACACACTCTCATTCAAGCCACTTTCATATGAAAACCATACCCTCTTCCACTTCCAAAACCAACATAATTCCCTTACCTCACACATCAAAACCGAACCAAAACTCTTCCCAAACACAACACATACTTCTTCTACTCTCACTTTTTCTATCTTCTTACCTCAAATCCGATGGCCTCTTCAAGTTCAAAAAGAAGGCCGGGAAAGGAACCTATGGTAGCCGAACCTCCATCATTTGATGCAACCAAATTTAGATCCCAATTCCATGAAGGGAGATATCATAGGTTCATGGAGGGAAAGAATGTCATCTATGAGAAAGGTCTTGATTTAAAGGAAGGAGAATACCCCATCATGAGGCAAATTACTAGAGAAAGAAGGTGGGAACTCTTGTGTGCCCCTCTAACTGACATCAGTGCAGTTATGATTAGGGAGTTCTATGCAAATGCTGTGAAGGAAAACAAAGATAGTGCTCCTTACACAAGTTATGTCAGAGGAGTTGAAGTGAGCTTCAGTCCAGCAGCCATCACTAGAGCTCTAAAGTTGAGAACCATAACCTATGCAGAGCCTAGTTGTAACGACCCAATTTCTGGTACGTCATGATCATACTAGAAACTGAGCGCTACCAACTTGTCTACCTAATTATTATCTATTATTTATTATATGAGCCTGATTCGTTGTTAAAAGCGTAGTTATTTTACGAGGTATTTTTTTTTTAAAATGTTTGGATTAACAAACAGTATCATTCATAATCAATTCACAACTAATAATATATAAAACAGTTACAAACAACCACACATAAACACATCACAAGTAGTTGACAACATTCGGTGATTCAGCCTTTATTAGAATATAGACTGTTAGATAGAGCACCCCTAGATATAGCTAGATAATAACTATATACATATATATACATACAACATCCCAGGTCCTGACCTGTTCAAGAGGTCCCTAAGCTGGCACCCAGGCTAGCCTAGACTCAATACTCACCTAGTCCCTCTAAACTACTAAAGCGAGGGAAAGTATGTTCTAAGTCTTCAAAACTCAAGTCAGGTGGAACATCATCAAAAGGTAGAACATCATTTGTTACTCCTCTGCACGATCAGACATTGCCATATGACGTCTCTCTGGTACCTCATCAAGTAGCCACACAACAGGAGTCTCGTACACAGGATTTAGGTTAAGGTTCACGTACAAACTGGGTGCGGACATTGGCTGGTCTCACAGTATATACATATAAACAGAGAATGGGATTCACCCTAGACTCAGAAGACTACCTAGAGCGGAATCCTTTTTGCAAACGGTCGTCAGCGAACTACGGAAAGAAACTCTTGCTTCCATCTGAAGGGGGAAGGGAGAGAGAAGGGGTAAGAACTGGGGAGTTCTTAGTAGGGCCGGGGTTATTAGTTACGTTCATTAATTTTGTGTTGTTTAGCAGACTAATAACAGAATATAGAGAAGTAGTAAATAGAAGACAGAAAAATAGAGAAAATAGAGAAAATAGAAAAAGATCACAAACAGAAGAATACAAGAAAGTAAAACACAGACACAAACACAGAGAATAGAATACAAACAAAGAAAGCATACATTCATGCAACGATCATAATAGAGAAAATGCACAACCAAGTATGATGCATGTCTAGCCCTAGTGCAGGTAATGAGCTCATTTGTCGGTTACATACCCGCTCCCGACGTTACCCAGCAACCTTTGTCTGGATAAGGCTTTCCTGTTGGCAATAACCACTGCGAGCAACCTTTGTCTTGCAGGGTATCCACTGCAAGCAACCTTTGTCTTGCAGGGCGGCACTTATTAGCCAATATACGCCCAACACACTGTAAGCAACCTCTGTCTTACAGGTGTAACAACACACTCACTGTAAGCAACCTCTGTCTTACAGGAGCACAACACACTCACTGTAAGCAACCTTTGTCTTACAGGAGCACATTCATCTTGATACCTCTGTAAGCAACCTCTGTCTTACAGCAAAGCATTATAGCAAGGTATCCCAGGAAAGCGTTCTCAGTGGTCGTACCACCATCTATCTGACTGCCTTCATGCAGCAGATCATCACATAATCATTATCATTACCATCATTCATTATTAATCTCGTTATTCATCATCACTTTCACATTCTTATACATTACCTCTTTCTTTCTCTGTTCAATCACAACATAACAACTTTCTATAGGTGAACTTCGGCCTATAGAAATGGCACCTCTGTAAGTGAATTTCGGCTTACAGAAAAGGTGCCCCTGTAAGTGAACTTCGGCTTACAGGTGTCATAACTCTCTGTAGGTGAACTTCGGCCTACAGGAGCAACACCCTGAGATGCACAATTGATATTCACTGTAGGTGAACTTCGGCCTACAGGAATAACAACTCACTGTAGGTGAACTTGGGCCTACAGGACCTCTAGGGCCAATGGAAAAGCAGCAGATGAACATACAACAGAACATCGTGCCACAAGGCTTAACTCTTTATTCTTATACTCTTCTCCTCTATTCTTTTTGTTATATTACTCTTTTCTCATTATCTCTTTACTCTGTTCTCTGTATCTTTTTACTCTGCTCTAGTTACTCTTTTCTCTGCTTAACGTATGTATTTAAAGCTTATGTAAATTTCGGTATGAATAGTTAGCCTGTCCCAAGTATAGGTTCATTAAGTCTATACTGAAACAGTTTAACTTTTCATATAATACTTAACCCTAGTCGCAACTCAAGGACTAACTATGATGCCCTAGTTCGTTCACTAATCTCTGTCTGTTTTTCTGCCATTAAAACATTACAGACTTTTTCTTCGACTTTTATCTTTTCTTCAACCTTTATCTTTTCTTTATCTTTTCCTCACTAACATGTTATTACCACTCCCTAAGTGTTTTATGAAGGTAATCATGAGATTCTGCACTTAAAGTTGTCTTTCTAAAGCTTTTACGAAAAACTGCCTTTTTCGCATTATTTTATTATTTTTATTAAAATATTATTTTTAATTAAATATTATTATTTAATATTTTATTATTATTTATTATTTTATTATTAAATTTTCGAAAATTAACTTTACTTTAACCTTTAACCTTTAAAATTCACTTTTTACCCCGGTAACTTTTAATATTTCTACTTTAACCACCCTAACTTTCAGAAATTACCAAATAACCCCTTAAACACCAAAATAATTACTTCCTTGCCCTTTCTAAGATCTAAAAGGTGTTCTTCAATGTTCTTCACCACACTCAAAGTGTTCTTCATGTTCTTCATATATTCTTCAAATTCTTTCTCTGTTTTTACCCGTTTTTCAGTCTTTTCAGCAACCGATTTTTACCATAATTCAAAATAAAATTGCAGCCACTAAAACCCCATCTTTTCTACATGATTTCAACACAAATTGAACCTCAATTTAAGCTCTAGGGTTTCGTTTTCCATCAGCCATAAGAACACACATTCATAGCTTGAATTTCATCAAATTTCATCAATTTTTCACCAAAATTTCAACAAGAATTACTCATACAAACAATCAATTTCAAGCACAGCCAAACCATATCATAATCACACAACTCAAACACAATCAATCAGGATTAAATTCGTCAAACCCTACCTGGTTTTGCTGCTCCTAATTCGGTTAAACTTTCAGGTGGTCCTTAAGCACTTTTTCCTCCTAAATCACATCAAGAACAACTTTAAATCCAAAAACTCTCAACTGACCAAATCTCACTCAGCATGTTAGGAAGAGATATATCACCTTAGACTTGCTGGAAATTCACGTTTCTTGGCCCTCAAGTCAAGTTAAGCATGATTCCTAAGGAAAAACATCAAGAAAACACATGTTTACATGGTTTTCCTTGAAAACCGAATTGAAGAGGGAGGGAGACAGCCATCTCACCTTATTTCCAGCCTTGATAAGTCACATGGTTATGTAGAGGAAGAAGAGAGGATCATTTTGGTGAAATCGGAGTTTTGATTTGAGTTTTAGTTCAGAAGAAATCAAGCTTTGAAGATTTATGAACCAAGAACTTTCTCTCCTTTTTCTCTTGGTGATTTTCGGCCACAATGAGCAAATGAGGCAGCCTTGGGGGTTTTGGGGGTGTAGGGTGAGTTGTGATTGGTTGGCTTGGAGGTGGATTAAAATAATATTAAAATATCTCTGGTGTATTGGAACACTTGCAAAAACATCTCTAAAAATTATTTTCTGAGCTACTAGCATAAATGACACTAGTAACATATTTATTATGAGAATAAAACATGAATAATGAGGCCTTAGCATTGCTAAAGTCATCAGAGAGTGCTGGTGCTAAGCTGCACCAGTAAACTGTGAACCCGGTTAAACCGATTTTCTGTTTTTAACTAAAACAGACCAGGTAACCTTATAATATCATTCAATCATCTTCTAATACTAATATAATGATAATATTATACTATTATCTCTCTCCTCTCATGAATCGAGTCCGGTTCGTCAAATAGAGACTATTTACGAAAATCAGAATCAAAACTGCCAACCGATACGGTTCAAAAACTAGGTTCTTCGCGATTGCATTATCAAGCTTGCCTCAAAGGAGGTTCTAGCTTAAGGATGACATAATGATAATGAGGATTGAGATGCTTGATGATATAACAGAGGTGTTCCCTTTACTGATCTTCCGGAGAATTCCGTGCCTTCAGAAAATATCTCGCATACTCGAAAACCAAGGTTGTTACACTAGTTATGAGGCTAGATTGCAAATGAAAAATAATCCTGATGAGATCCTGCAGGGGTTATGCGTGGAAAATACAGATTGGGAAAGAGATTCAAAGGGAGTTCCGAGCCACTTGAGAAGGATAAATCTTACTCCTGTAGCCAAGGGATGGTATGAAATAGTAAGAAGATCTATCCTCCCTACTGGAAATGCTTCTTGGGTCACAATCAAACGGGCACTCTTGACGTACTGCATCCTACATGGAGGTGAAATCAACCTCACACAACTTATAGCCGACAGTATCCAAGAGATGGCCAATAGCACAAGCAAATCAAGTAGCCTTGGATATCCAAGTACTATCCTTAGGCTATGCAACAAAGCAGGAGTGATTTTTGAAGATGAGGATACAACAAAAGTGAAGAAAGGGAAATGGATTACCAAGAAGAGCATGGAGGGAACGAATGAAGAAGAAAATCCCGAGGGAGTGGTGGTGCACGAAATTGCAATAACACTTTTGCAATCCCGCACAACTAACCAGCAAGTGCACTGGGTCGTCCAAGTAATACCTTGCGTGAGCAAGGGTCGATCCCACGGAGATTGTCGGCTTGAAGCAAGCTATGGTTATCTTGTAAATCTTAGTCAGGATATCAGAAATTATCAGGATTGATTGTGAAAAGCAAGAGAACATGAAATAGGTACTTGTTCAGCAGTAATGGAGAATAGGTTGAGGCTTTGGAGATGCTCCATCTTCTGAATCTCTGCTTTCCTACTGTCTTCTTCATCAAACACGCAAGACTCCTTCCATAGCAAGCTGTATGTAGGGTTTCACCGTTGTCAGTGGCTACCTCCCATCCTCTCAGTGAAAATGTTCCTATGCTCTGTCACAGCATGGCTAATCAGCTGTCGGTTCTCGGTCAGGCCGGAATAGAATCCATCGATCCTTTTGCGTCTGTCACTAACGCCCCGCCTGCTAGGAGTTTGAAGCACTTCACAGTCATTCAGTCATTGAATCCTACTCAGAATACCACAGACAAGGTTTAGACCTTCCGGATTCTCTTGAATGCCGCCATCAGTTCTAGCTTATACCACGAAGATTCTGGTTAAGGAATCCAAGAGATATCTACTCAATCTAAAGTAGAACAGAGGTGGTTGTCAGGCACATGTTCATAGTTGAGAATGATGATGAGTGTCACGGATCATCACATTCATCCGGGTTAAGAGCAAGTGATATCTTAGAATGGAAGCAAGCATGATTGAATAAGAAACAGTAGTAATTGCATTAATCCATCAAGACACAGCAGAGCTCCTCACCCCCAACCATGGGGTTTAGAGACTCATGCCATGGAATGTATACAATGAAACGTGTAAAATGTCATGAGGTCCTTGATACAATGTCAAACGATCCTATTAATAGTAAACTAGTAACCTAGGGTGTACAGAAATGAGTAAATGACATAAAAATCCACTTCCGGGCCCACTTGGTGTGTGCTTGGGCTGAGCAATGAAGCATTTTCGTGTAGAGACCTTTTCTGGAGTTAAACGCCAGCTTTCATGCCAGTTTGGGCGTTTAACTCCAAGTTTTATGCCAGTTCCGGCGTTTAACGCTGGAATTTCTGAGGCCGAATTGCTACGCCGGTTTGGGCCATCAAATCTTGGGCAAAGTATGGACTATCATATATTGCTGGAAAGCCCAGGATGTCTACTTTTCAATGCCGTTGAGAGCGCGCCAATTGGGCTTCTGTAGCTCCAGAAAATCCACTTCGAGTGCAGGGAGGTCAGAATCTAACAGCATCTGCAGTCCTTTTCAGTCTCTGAATCAGATTTTTGCTCAGAACCTTCAATTTCAGTCAGAAAATACCTGAAATCACAGAAAAACACACAAACTCATAGTAAAGTCCAGAAAAAGTGAATTTTAACTAAAAACTAATAAAAATATACTAAAAACTAACTAAATCATATTAAAAACATACTAAAAACAATGCCAAAAAGCGTATAAATTATCCGCTCATCACAACACCAAACTTAAATTGTTGCTTGTCCCCAAGCAACTGAAAATCAAAACAGGATAAAAAGAAGAGAATATACTATAGACTCCAAAATATCAAAGAAACATAGTTCCAACTAGATGAGCGGGACTAGTAGCTTTTTGTCTCCGAACAGTTTTGGCATCTCACTCTATCCTTTGAAGTTCAGAATGATTGGCATCTATGAGAACTCAGAACTCAGATAGTGTTATTGATTCTCCTAGTTAAGTATGATGATTCTTGAACATAGCTAGTGTATGAGTCTTGGCTGTGGCCCAAAGCACTCTGTCTTCCAGTATTACCACCGGATACATACATGCCACAGACACATAATTGGGTGAACCTTTTTAGATTGTGACTCAGCTTTGCTAGAGTCCCCAATTAGAGGTGTCCAAGGTTCTTAAGCACACTCTTTTTGCTTTGGTTCACAACTTTATTTCTTTCTTTTTCTTTTTCTTCTCTTTTCTTTTTTTTTCGAAATTTTTTTTTTCTTTTGCTTTTTCTTGCTTCAAGAATCAATTTGATGATTTTTCAGATCCTCAATAACAGTTCTCTTTCTCCTCATCCTTTCAAGAGCCAACAATTTTAACATTCTTAAAACAGCAAATTCAAAAGACATATGCACTGTTCAAGCATTCATTCAGAAAACAAAAAGTATTGTCACCACATCAAACTAATTCAACTAGTTTCAGAGATAAATTTCGAAATCCTGTACTTCTTGTTCTTTTGTGATTAAAGCATTTTTTTCTTTTAAGAGAGGTGATGGATTCATAGGACATTCATAGCTTTTAAGGCATAAACCTTAAATTTTATTAATTATGAATTAAGAACAAGACTCTGAAAATAAATATAAGATGAAACTAAAAATAGAAAAACAAAACAAAAACGAAAAAATAGGCTCCTAATGATAGAGGTTTTCACAGAGTTAGGACTCAACAACCTTGATTTTGAGAAGTGGATGCTCCCTCAGCTTGAGAGGAGAGCTTTTGGCGTTTCATCTCTTGGAGTTCACGCCCATGCTTCTCTTGTTCCTTCAGCAATTTGCAGAGCATGCAGTTCTGATTCTGCTGTTCTTCCTTAAGTTGCTCCATAGTTTCTTGCAACTTGGTGATAGATACTTCTAGGCTGGCCCAATAGCCAATTTCAGGAAATTCAGGGAGGAACTCCTGCGCCCTCCTTTTGATAGAGTTTTCTTGCACTTGTCCTTCCATTGACTTCTTGGTGATTGGATGTTCAATGGGTATGAATTCATCTACTCCCATCTTCACCCCAGCCTCTTTTCAGAGCAAGGAGATTAAGCTTGGGTAAGCTAGTTTGGCTTCAGTGGAATTTTTATTTGCAATTGTGTAGATCTCACAGGCAATCACATGATGAACCTCCACTTCTTTTCCAAGCATAATGCAATGAATCATCATTGCTCTCTTGATGGTAACCTCAGAACGGTTACTAGTGGGCAATATGGAACGCCCAATAAAGTCTAGCCAACCTCTTGCAATTGGTTTGAGGTCTCCCCTCTTGAGTTGGTTTGGGACACCCTTTGAATTGGTTATCCACTTAGTTCCAGGGAGGCATATGTCCTCTAGAACTTGATCCAACCCTTTATCTACTCTCACCATCCTCCTATTAAAGGAGTCAGGATCATCTTGCAGTTGAGGCAACTTGAAGATTTCTCTTATTTTGTCCAGATGGAAGTACATAACTTTCCCTCTGACCATGGTTCTGTAGGTATGGTAAGCGGTTCCAGTCATTCTCTGCTTATCTGTAAGCCACAGATTTGAGTAGAATTCCTGAACCATGTTCCTTCCAACCTTTGTCTCAGGATTGGTTAGAACTTCCCATCCTCTGTTTCGAATTTGCTCTTGGATCCCCGGATATTCATCTTCTTTCAGATCAAATTTTACTTCCGGGATCACTGACCTCAGACCCATTATTTTGTGATAATGGTCTTCATGTTCTTTGGTTAAGAACTTCTCTTGGTTCCAAAGATTCTTTGGATTATTCTCTTTCTTTCCTCTTAAATTGGTTTGTTTTCCCTTAGGAGCCATGATATTGATGAATCTTGGCTTAGTGATCACGAAAAAGCACACCAAACTTAGAGGTTTGCTTGTCCTCAAGCAAAAGAAAGGAAGGAAGAGAGAGGGAGGAAGAGGAAATTCGAATGGTGTGGTGGGAAGGGGGAGCCAAACGTGAATATATAAGGTGGGGAGGGGAGTTTTCGAAAAAAAGAGAGAAATTTGAAAGGAGATTTGAGAAGATATGGAAAGAAATTGAGAAAGGGTGAAATTTTTGAACAATGTTTGTAATTGATTTGAAATAAATTTGAAGAATGGTTTTGATTTTTGAAGATTTGAAAGTGAATGATGAATGATTGAAGTGTGATTTTGTAGAAAAGTATGGGTAAGAAAAGGAAAGTTTGAAAAAATTTGATTTGAAAGCAAAATTGTGGTCCCCCCACCTTGCTGGCGTTAAACGCCCAGAATGGCACCCATTCTGGCGTTTAACGCCCAGAATGGCACCCATTCTGGCGTTTAACGCCCATTTGTTGCCCCTTTTGGGCGTTTAACGCCCAGCCAGGTGCCCTGGCTGGCGTTAAACGCCAGAAATCCTTCATCACTGGGCGTTTTTCTAAACGCCCAGGATGCTGCACACCTGGCGTTAAACGCCTAGAATGGTGCCCATTCTGGCGTTTAACGCCCAAAATGGCACCATTCCTGGCGTTAAACGCCCAGAATGGTACCCATTCTGGCGTTTAACGCCCAAAATGCCCCTTACTGGCGTTTTTTCGCCAGTAAGCTCATTTTCTCTGCTTTTTGAGCTGAATCCTTCTGTAACTCTGTGAATTCCTTCATTTTTGATACTTGCCTCTGTAAGAACTAATCATATAACCTCCTAATGACTGGGTTGCCTCCCAGCAAGTGCTTCTTTACTGTCTTTAGCTGGACCTTCACTGAGAATCACTCAAGTCTCAGTTTTGAGCATTCCTGCTCAAAATTGCTCTCAAGATAATGCTTGATTCTCTGTCCATTAACAATGAACTTTTTGTCAGAATCAACATCTTGAAGCTCAACATATCCATATGGTGACACTCCTGTGATCACATACGGACCCCTCCACCGGGATTTGAGTTTTCCTGGGAACAATTTGAGCCTGGAGTTGAAGAGCAGAACTTTTTGTCCTGGCTCAAAGACTCTGGTTGACAATTTCTTGTCATGCCACTTCTTTGCCTTTTCCTTATAAATTTTTGCATTTTCAAAGGCATTGAGTCTGAACTCCTCTAGCTCGTTTAACTGGAGCAATCTTTTTTCACCAGCTAACTGAGCATCCATGTTTAGGAATCTGGTTGCCCAGTAGGCTTTATGTTCCAGTTCCACAGGAAAATGACAGGCCTTCCCATACACCAGTTGGTATGGAGAGGTTCCTATAGGAGTCTTGAATGCTGTTCTGTATGCCCACAGAGCATCATCCAAGCTCTTTGCCCAATCCTTTCTTCGGGCTATCACAGTCCGTTCTAGGATTCTTTTTAGCTCTCTGTTAGAGACTTCAGCTTGCCCATTTGTCTGTGGATGATACGGAGTTGCCACTTTATGGCTGATTCCATATCTAACCATAGCAGAGTATAGCTGTTTATTGCAAAAATGAGTGCCCCCATCACTGATTAGTACTCTGGGAACACCAAATTTGCTGAAGATATGTTTCTGGAGGAACTTCAGCACGGTCTTAGTATCATTGGTGGGTGTAGCAATTGCCTCTACCCACTTAGATACATAGTCTACTGCCACCAAAATGTAAGTGTTTGAGTATGATGGTGGGAACGGACCCATGAAGTCAATTCCCCATACATCAAACAATTCTGTCTCTAATATCCCTTGTTGAGGCATGGCATATTCGTGAGGCAGGTTACCAGCTCTTTGGCAGCTGTCACAGTTACGCACAAACTCTCGGGAATCTTTATAGAGGGTAGGCCAGTAGAAGCCACACTGGAGGACTTTAGTGGCTGTTCGCTCACTTCCAAAATGTCCTCCATACTGTGATCCATGGCAATGCCATAGGATCCTTTGTGCTTCTTCTCTGGGTACACATCTGCGGATCACTCCGTCAGCACATCTCTTAAAGAGATATGGTTCATCCCAGAGGTAGTACTTGGCATCTGAAATTAATTTCTTTCTTTGCACATTGCTGTACTCCTTGGGTATGAACCTCACAGCTTTATAGTTTGCCATATCTGCAAACCATGGAGCTTCCTGAATGGCAAAGAGTTGCTCATCTGGGAAAGTCTCAGAGATCTCAGTAGAAGGGAGGGAAGCCCCATCTACTAGTTCTATTCGGGACAGATGATCAGCTACTTGGTTCTCTGTCCCTTTTCTGTCTCTTATTTCTATATCAAACTCTTGCAGAAGCAACACCCATCTGATAAGCCTGGGTTTTGAATCCTGCTTTGTGAGTAAGTATTTAAGAGCAGCATGGTCAGTGTACACAACCACCTTGGATCCTACTAGATAAGATCTAAATTTGTCAATGGCATAAACCACTGCAAGTAATTCTTTTTCTGTGGTTGTGTATTTCTTCTGTGCATCATTTAGAACACGGCTAGCATAGTAAATGACATGCAGAAGTTTGTTATGCCTCTGTCCCAACACTGCACCAATGGCATGGTCACTGGCATCACACATTAATTCAAATGGTAATGCCCAATCTGGTGCAGAGATGACTGGTGCTGTGACCAGTTTAGCTTTCAGGGTCTCAAATGCCTGCAGACACTGTGTGTCAAACACAAATGGTGTGTCAGCAGCTAGCAGGTTACTTAAAGGTTTTGCAATTTTCGAAAAATCCTTTATGAACCTTCTGTAGAATCCTGCATGCCCCAGAAAGCTTCTGATTGCCTTAACATTGGCAGGTGGTGGTAATTTTTCAATTACCTCTACCTTTGCCTTATCCACCTCTATTCCCCTGCTTGAAATTTTGTGCCCAAGGACAATTCCTTCAGTCACCATAAAGTGACATTTCTCCCAGTTTAAAACCAGGTTAGTCTCTTGGCATCTTTTCAGGACAAGTGCTAGGTGATTAAGACAGGAGCTGAATGAGTCTCCATATACTGAGAAGTCGTCCATGAAGACTTCCAGAAATTTCTCTACCATATCTGAGAAGATAGAGAGCATGCACCTCTGAAAGGTAGCAGGTGCATTGCACAGACCAAAAGGCATCCTTCTGTAGGCAAACACGCCAGAAGGGCAAGTAAATGCTGTTTTCTCTTGGTCCTGAGGATCTACTGCAATTTGGTTGTAGCCTGAATAGCCATCCAAAAAGCAGTAGTAATCATGACCAGCTAGTCTTTCTAGCATTTGGTCTATGAATGGTAAAGGAAAATGATCCTTTCTGGTGGCTGTATTGAGCCTTCTGTAGTTAATACACATACGCCATCCTGTGACTGTTCTTGTAGGAACCAGTTCATTTTTTTCATTATGAACTACTGTCATGCCTCCCTTTTTGGGGACAACTTGGACAGGGCTCACCCAGGGGCTATCAGAAATAGGATAAATAATCCCAGCCTACAGTAATTTAGTGACCTCTTTCTGCACCACCTCCTTCATGGCCGGATTTAGCCTCCTCTGTGGTTGAACCACTGGTTTGGCATTATCCTCCAACAGGATCTTGTGCATGCATCTAGCTGGGCTAATGCCCTTGAGATCACTTATGGACCACCCAAGAGCTGTCTTGTGTGTCCTTAGCACTTGAATCAGTGCTTCCTCTTCCTGTGGATTTAAAGCAGAGCTTATAATCACTGGAAAAGTGTCACCCTCTCCCAGAAATGCGTACTTCAGGGATGGTGGTAGAGGTTTGAGTTCAGGTTTGGGAGGTTTATCCTCCTCCTGAGGAATTTTCGAAAATTCCTTTGCTTCCTCTAGTTCTTCTTGATCAGGCTGAGCATCCTTGAAGATGTCTTCAAGCTCTGATTCTAGGCTTTCAGTCATATTGATCTCTTCTACCAGAGAGTCAATAATGTCAGCGCCCATGCAGTCATTTGGTGTGTCTGGATACTGCATAGCTTTTACAGCATTCAACTTGAACTCATCCTCATTGACTCTGAGGGTTACTTCCCCTCTTTGTACATCAATGAGAGTTCGTCCAGTTGCTAGGAAAGGTCTTCCTAGAATGAGAGTTGCACTCTTGTGCTCCTCCATTTCCAGCACCACAAAGTCAGTTGGAAAAGCAAAGGGTCCAACTTTGACAATCATGTCCTCTATTATGCCTGATGGGTGTTTAATGGAGCCATCAGCAAGTTGGAGGCATATCCTGGTTGGTTTGACTTCTCCAGCCAACCCAAGCTTTCTGATAGTGGATGCAGGTATTAGATTGATGCTTGCTCCAAGATCACATAAAGCTGTCTTGGTGCAAGCACCTTCTAATGTGCATGGTATCATAAAGCTTCCAGGATCTTGAAGCTTTTCTGGTAAGCTTTTCAGAATGACTGCACTGCATTCTTCAGTGAGAAACACTTTTTCAGTTTCTCTCCAATCCTTCTTATGACTTAAGATCTCTTTCATGAACTTAGCATAAGAAGGTATTTGCTCAAGTGCCTCTGCAAACGGAATCTTTATTTCAAGAGTCCTTAGATAGTCTGCAAAGCGGGCAAATTGCTTATCCTGTTCCGCTTTGCGGAGTTTCTGAGGATAAGGCATCTTGGCTTGATAGTCTTCAACCTTAGATGCTGCAGGTTTATTCCTTACAGAAGTGGTTGAAGAAGCCTTTTTAGAGGGATTACTGTCAGCACTCTCAGGTGTCTGATCCTCCCTTGGCGTCTAAACGCCAGGATTGGGTGGAAAATGGGCGTTAAACGCCAACTTTTCCCCCTTTTCTAGCGTTTGAACGCCAGAACTGGGCAGGGAATGGGCGTTTAACGCCAGCTTTTCCCCCTTTTCTGGCGTTTGAACGCCAGAACTGGGCAAGGAATGGGCGTTTAACGCCAGCTTTCCTTCCCTTTCTGGCGTTTGAACGCCAATAACATTCCTCTCTGGGCTCTTACTGTCCTCAGAGGGATTTTGAACAGTGGCTTGGTTATCCTCTGTCAATTGTTCCTTGTTTGGCTTTTTGCTCTTTTGAGCAGTGTTATTCAGTGTCTTCCCACTCCTCAGTTGAACTGCTTGACATTCCTCTGTTATCTGTTTAGATATTTGCTGTTTTGCTTGATTCAACTGCAGTTCTATTCTCTTGTTAGCAACCTTAGTATCATGGAGCATTTCTTTAAATTCTGCTAACTGTTCAGTCATCAGGAGCAATTGTTGATTAAGCTCATTCATCTGTTCTTGAGGATTAGGATCAGTGACTAATGCCATGACTTCCTCCTTTGGAACGAACTCATTGCTAGAATATAAGTATTGGTTTCTAGCAACAGTGTCTATAAGCTCTTGAGCTTCTTCAATTGTCTTCCTCATGTGTATAGATCCACCAGCTGAGTGGTCTAAAGACATCTGAGCTTTTTCTGTGAGCCCATAGTAGAAGATGTCTAACTGTACCCACTCTGAAAACATTTCAGAGGGACATTTTCTAAGCATACCTCTATACCTCTCCCAGGCATTATAAAGGGATTCATTATCCTCTTGTTTAAAGCCTTGGATGTCCAGCCTTAGCTGTGTCATCCTCTTTGGAGGGTAAAAATGATTCAGGAATTTGTCTGATAACTGTTTCCATGTTTTTATGCTTGCTGTAGGTTGGTTATTCAACCACCTTTTAGCTTGATCTTTCACAGCAAATGGAAACAGTAATAGTCTGTAGACATCCTGATCTACTTCTTTATCATGTACTGTGTCAGCAATTTGTAAGAACTGTGCCAGAAACTCAGTAGGTTCTTCCTGTGGAAGACCGGAATACTGGCAATTTTGCTGCACTATGATAATGAGTTGAGGATTTAGCTCAAAGCTGCTTGCTTTGATGGGAGGTGTACAGATGCTACTCCCATATGCAGCTGTAATGGGGTTAGCATATGACCCCAGAGTCCTTTTGGACTGATCAATCCCTCTTAGGTCCATAATGGACAAAAGGGAAATGATAATGATTGCAAGTAGATAAATTTTGTTTTTTTTTTTGAATTAAACGAAAAAATAAAATAAAACAAAAGGAAATTAAAATAGAAAATTCGAAAATCAAAAAGAAAACAAGATCAAAGCAAATTGAGAACTAAATCAATTAGTTAATTAAAAAGATTTTGAAAACAGCAATTAGAAAGATATGATTGAAAAATTTTTATGAAAAAGATTTGATTTTTGAAAAGAGGAAAGAGAAAAACAACAAAAAGACACCAAACTTAAAATTTTTAGAAAATCAAACACTAATTTTCGAAAATTTTAAAAGAGAAACACAAAGAGGACACCAAACTTAGAATTTTTATGAATCAAAAAGGGACTAAGAACATACAAAAACGAAAATCAAGAGAAAAAATAAAAGCATGCAAAAGACACCAAACTTAAAATATGAAACTAGACTCAAATAAAAGACTCTAAACCAACAAAAATAAAGTAGTCCTAATCTAAGCAACAAGATAAGCCGTCAGTTGTCCAAACTCGAACAATCCCCGGCAACGGCGCCAAAAACTTGGTGCACGAAATTGCAATAACACTTTTGCAATCCCGCACAACTAACCAGCAAGTGCACTGGGTCGTCCAAGTAATACCTTGCGTGAGCAAGGGTCGATCCCACGGAGATTGTCGGCTTGAAGCAAGCTATGGTTATCTTGTAAATCTTAGTCAGGATATCAGAAATTATCAGGATTGATTGTGAAAAGCAAGAGAACATGAAATAGGTACTTGTTCAGCAGTAATGGAGAATAGGTTGAGGCTTTGGAGATGCTCCATCTTCTGAATCTCTGCTTTCCTACTGTCTTCTTCATCAAACACGCAAGACTCCTTCCATGGCAAGCTGTATGTAGGGTTTCACCGTTGTCAGTGGCTACCTCCCATCCTCTCAGTGAAAATGTTCCTATGCTCTGTCACAGCATGGCTAATCAGCTGTCGGTTCTCGGTCAGGCCGGAATAGAATCCATCGATCCTTTTGCGTCAGTCACTAACGCCCCGCCTGCTAGGAGTTTGAAGCACTTCACAGTCATTCAGTCATTGAATCCTACTCAGAATACCACAAACAAGGTTTAGACCTTCCGGATTCTCTTGAATGCCGCCATCAGTTCTAGCTTATACCACGAAGATTCTGGTTAAGGAATCCAAGAGATATCTACTCAATCTAAAGTAGAACAGAGGTGGTTGTCAGGCACATGTTCATAGTTGAGAATGATGATGAGTGTCACGGATCATCACATTCATCCGGATTAAGAGCAAGTGATATCTTAGAATGGAAGCAAGCATGATTGAATAAGAAACAGTAGTAATTGCATTAATCCATCAAGACACAGCAGAGCTGCTCACCCCCAACCATGGGGTTTAGAGACTCATGCCGTGGAATGTATACAATGAAACGTGTAAAATGTCATGAGGTCCTTGATACAATGTCAAACGATCCTATTAATAGTAAACTAGTAACCTAGGGTGTACAGAAATGAGTAAATGACATAAAAATCCACTTCCGGGCCCACTTGGTGTGTGCTTGGGCTGAGCAATGAAGCATTTTCGTGTAGAGACCTTTTCTGGAGTTAAACGCCAGCTTTCATGCCAGTTTGGGCGTTTAACTCCAAGTTTTATGCCAGTTCCGGCGTTTAACGCTGGAATTTCTGAGGCCGAATTGCTACGCCGGTTTGGGCCATCAAATCTTGGGCAAAGTATGGACTATCATATATTGCTGGAAAGCCCAGGATGTCTACTTTTCAATGCCGTTGAGAGCGCGCCAATTGGGCTTCTGTAGCTCCAGAAAATCCACTTCGAGTGCAGGGAGGTCAGAATCCAACAGCATCTGCAGTCCTTTTCAGTCTCTGAATCAGATTTTTGCTCAGAACCTTCAATTTCAGTCAGAAAATACCTGAAATCACAGAAAAACACACAAACTCATAGTAAAGTCCAGAAAAAGTGAATTTTAACTAAAAACTAATAAAAATATACTAAAAACTAACTAAATCATATTAAAAATATACTAAAAACAATGCCAAAAAGCGTATAAATTATCCGCTCATCAAGTGGCAGCTCCCAAGCAAAGGAGATCACAAAGAGAGGAAGGACAAAATCAAGCTCATGATGCCATAGACATGAGCCAGTTACACAGAGCGATAGAAGAGCTATCTCAACAACTCATGCAGGCTCAACAAGGCCAAAATCAGGGGGGCCAAGAGAAATATCTAGAGCCCCATCCAGAATTTATGGAGCAACTTTTGAAAGAAAAAGAAGAACGAGAAGCTTGGCAGCATCAAATAGAGGAAAAACAAGAGAGATGGCAACAACAAATGATGACTCAGCAGCAAGAATTTCAAGCACAGATTCTTGAAGGACAAAAAGAGCAATACAAAGAATTCAAAGAATCATATGATAAGCTGTATTTCAGTCAAGCTAAAGCAGGGGAATATAGTCACAACCTGTATCAATGGAAGAATGTTCATCATACCATGGGAGAAGTTAGACACGTACAGAGAATGGAGAATGATGAAAACATGCAAGCAAGGTTGGAATACTTGACCCACAATTTGCCAACACTCAATCCTGAGATCAAGCCATTTGAGCAATGCCCTGAATTTTTAGCCAAGCAACAGGCAAGATCTCATTAATATACTGAGTCAACCTTTAAAAGATTGGAAGATGTTGGGCTCTCAGGACTCTTAGATTCCGTTTGGGGCAGAAGATGTCCTGGTGAAGAGATCCGAGATTATTCCAAGACAGGGAAGAGAAAGAAGAAGAAGGGAGAATTAAGCGGCAGCCATGACCATTAGAAGGTGGCAAAGTTCTTTCATATTTCCTCTTTCATGTCTTTAATAAGGAGATGCATGTCTGAAACATGATATGCCTCCATTGATTATTTCTTTTACTTTATGCAATTTTTGTTCTTTGCTTTTCATTTCAGCTAGTTAATAATTAGCTAGAAAAATGCTAAACCTGCATAATGCTTGTTATCCATCACTTAGCTTGAAAATTGTTTTGTTTCCCATATGCTTAAATAAAAGAGTTTGGTCTGAATTGAAAAGTAAAATATCCAATGTTGCATAAGTATGAATGGAAGTTGGTGGTGGTATATGTGTTTGATTAAATGCATAACTCATAAAATAATTGTTGCATAATGTCATTCTCATTCAAGTGTGAGTTAGCTTGCTGTTGTAAAGACTCTTATCAATAATGAAAAAGCCCTTGGTAACAAAAACAAAAAGAAAAGGGAATGAAAAAGCCAAAATGGCAAGAAAAACAAAGAATAAAGGTTGGACACCAATAGCTTGGACCCTAGGACATATGCCTGTGGTGTTCTTGTACTAAGATATGCTTGGATGAGTAAATTCTAAGGGGTATTTTAAAACCCGGTCACTTAGATCAACTGATTTAGGATGGCCAATTGAAAGTCCACAATAAAGAGCAACTTAGATACAAAACATTTAGTTATCCAAAGAGATGCTGGGCATCAATGATCCTAGGAAGAATTAGTGAGCCAAGTGTCTGTGGTGGAGAGATGTTGAGTAAAAGAAAGAAACAAATAAAGCCAAAGGCTATTACTGCAACATTTGACACCAAACCTCTAAAAGAATAATAAGCTTGTTAAGCATTGTAAGCCAAGAAAAGTTAGCAAGGGAGTAATTAAAAAGTGAGTCTTCTAACAGCAAGTTTAGCAAGCCTTTGAGGAAAGATGTGTATTATGCAGCAGCAATAATAAGTGAGTTGTCATTGTCTGCATAAAGACTCCATAAATCAAGTTCTGCTATATGCCTAATAAGGATATGTGTTCTTTTCTTATTCATATCATTTACTCTTATTTTTGATGCTTGCTTGGGGACAAGCAAGATTTAAGTTTGGTGTTGTGATGACAAGTCATCATATACCCATTTTTCAAGCTAATTTCACTTGTTTTGTTAGCATTTATACACTTTCTTGCTTCTTAAGTAAGTGATTTGGAGTGAAAATGCATAACTTCTCTAAATCAAGTAACCACCATGAAATTAATGTTAATCCATGAGGTTTAAGCTAATTTTAATTGAATTTTAATTGATTTATAAGCCTCTTGAATTTAGTGATACTTTGAGTGGTTGTTTTGGTTTATTGTAGGTGAAGAAAAGAAAAGAAAAGGAAAAGCGTGGCCTAAGAAGTGTAGCCCAAGGAAAGGAAAGTGTGGTCAAAGCAAGAGGAAGTGTGCCGCATGCAAAGGGGGAGGCAAACATTGCCCTCCACAAGGGCACACTGCCCTCTAGGAGGGCAACATAAGGGAACCAAGAAGAGAAGGCAATTCTGCCCTGCCCACTCCAAGGGCAGAGCACAATTTTGTGCCTTGGAACCAAGAAGAAGAGAACCTTGCCCTGCCCTCCACAAGGGCAGTATCGGGCTCTCCAAGGAAGAAAATCAAAGGAAAAATGTCACCCATGCATGCCACAAGAATCGAACACGGAACAAGGAAGAAGCAAGGAACTAAGGTTGAGTGCCGTGCCAAGAAACCAAGGAAATTAATTGAGCGTGTGTTCCAGCCGTGTTTCGAACACGGGACATCAAAGTGGAAACATTGCCCTGCCCTCCGCGAGGGCAGGGCAGCATTTTGTGTGTGGCGCACCAAGAAACAATTCTGGCGCACCAATTCTTGATCCTGGCAGCACCAGCGCGCACCACAGCTTGAATCTGGCGCACCAATTTTTCCTGCCCTGCCCTCCGCGCGGGCAGGGCAGCATTCTGCGCATCGGCCAGCACCAAGCCGCACCAATCTTCCGCGCCAAGCACGCACCAAGCACCAATTTTCTGCTCTGCCCTCCACAAGGGCAGGGCAGCCTCCTGGGAGCAACTTTTCATGGGCCGAAAATTCAAATTAAAACCCCATCTTAATTCATTTCTTCACCAATTCAAAAGCCCATCCAAATCCCAATATCTAAGAATAGAAAGTGTATAAATAGGAGTTAGTTTGATGTAATGAGGACCTTTACTTTCACCTTTTGACTTTTACCTTTCACTTACCTTTTGCTCTTGAATTTGGCACTTTCTTGGAGTTTTGATTTCTGCAACTTCTCTTGGTGTCTTGACTGAGAGTTCAGAGAATTGGGGAGGAGAATTGATCTCTCTTCTTCCTCGTTCTTGTTGGAACACTTTTAATTTTCTTGTTTTGAGTTTTGGGTGTGAAGAGTTGAGGAAATTCTGTCTCAACCTCCATTCAAAATCTCTTTAATCATTTTCTGCACAATTCAATTCAATTTCAATTTCCTTTACTGCTTCTTCTTCAATTTCTTGTCAATTGCTTTGTGAACTTGGATCTGGGAAGGCAATTGAGATCTAGGCTTTGCTACCTAGTCTCTGGAGACCTGAGATCCCAATTTACTTTTGGTTCTTCTGTGAACCTCTGCTGCATTTTATTTCCCTTCTGTTTGAATTCTCATTGCTTCTAATTCAATTTCTGCTCTCTTAATTGTTGCAATTCACATTCTCTTGTTTAGATTCTGCAATCCCAGTCCTCAAATCCCTTTTACATTCAAGCAATTTACATTTCTTGCCATTTAAGTTACTGCTATTTACATTTCTTGCACTTTAAGTTTCAGTCATTTACTTTCTTGTTCTTTAAGATTCTGCAAGTTTACTTTCCTGCTCTTTAATTTACTGCTATTTGCCCTTCCCCCTTTATATTTACTGTCATTTAGCTTCTGTTAAATACAACCCACTCAACCAAAACTTGATTCGCTTGACTAAATCAACCACTAAACTAAAATTGCTCAATCCTTCAATCCCTGTGGGATCGACCTCACTCATGTGAGTTATTATTACTTGATGCGACCCGGTACACTTGCCGGTGAGTTTTGTGTTGGATCGTTTTCCACACATCAAACCCCACTCTTGTTTTTCATAACATTTTCTTTTATTTGACTTAAAGGGCAAGCATACATGTAAGTAAGATGAAAATGAAAGCCAGGGACCTAGACCAACACACATAGACCTAAGCAATGAAATCTTAAAGGCAGAATTGAAAATTTCTAAGCTACTGTGGAAGCATGTTCTATTTCATACATAATTTTCCTTATTTAAAACTTGAAAAAGATAGAACGAGGAGGGAACTCCACCACCTTTTACTTATTGGAATGCTTATGTCCTTTTGTTTCCTTTGTCTTGAGATCCTTCTTGATTGCTCGAATCCTCATTTCCTTTGCGTTTCCCGATCAGCTTTTTCCAGAAACCAGCATCTTCCATCTTTTTCTTCAATGCTTCCTTCTATTGTTTCACCTTCCCCTCCTCTTGTTCTGTTAGGTATTTGCAAACTGTATCTTATCTTGGGATGGTAGGGTACAAATTATGCATATGCCCAGCCACATAAGCCAACTTGGCCTGAGTGTTTATGCTAAACTCTTCCCGGTGTAGTTGTCGTCCTTCATTAAGCACGTTGAACTCGTTGAATACTTTCATCCGAGCTAACTGACGTTGGTTGAGTTCTTGAAGGCATTTATCTTGACGCTCTTGCCTTTCAGTTACTTGATTGATGGCTTGGGTGAGCTGGGAGTAATGCTCCTGTTGCTGCTCCATTTGGTTTATTTTTCCAGGAATATTTTGTTGCTGGTCTCATATGACTCTAGTGGGTCTAGCTCCTTTTGGGTTACACTTGGTTGTTGTTCCTTCTGACCACATTGCTTGTCAGCCAGAGGGATTCTCAGGTGTATTATTTGTGCTTCTGTGCTTGTTTCTTCTATCAGTGCCTTATTGTGCTCTTCCCTTGATTTTTTGTTTTCTTGATCTGCTTCTTGTGAAGGTTTGAAGACATTAAAGGTGAGTTGTTCATCATGTATCTTCAATATTAGCTCTCCTCACTCCACATCTATAAGCGCCCTGGCTGTGGCTAAGAATGGTCTCCCCAGGATGATGGGATGGATGTGATTCTCTTCCATCTCCAAGATAACAAAGTCTGTGGGAAGGAAGTAGTTCCCAACCTTCACTAACACGTTTTCAACCACTTCTATTGCCTGTTTTTGAGTTTTGTCAGCCAATTTGATGATTACGTCTGTGGGCGTTAGCTCATTGATTTGAAGCTTTTTTCATGAGGGATAGAGGTATTAAGTTGATGCTTTCTCCCAGGTCATAGAGTCCCTTATCAATCATTGTTTCTCCTATAGCACAGGGGATGTGAAAACTCCCTGGGTCCTTCCATTTTGTAGGTGGCTCTGTTTGAATGAGAGCACTGCACTCCTTATTCATCACTATTGTTTGCCCACCCTTCAATGAACTCTTTTTGGTTAGCAGCTCCTTTACTTGATGTTTGAGGGCACCTGCTGGAGAGCCTTAATGAATAGTATGTTTACATGAAGAGATGCAAACATATCGAGGAACCTTGAATACACTCTCCTTGCTACACCACCCTTGAGCCTTTGGGAAAAAGGTGCATATGGATTCAGAGTCTCCTCCTCTTTTAGCTCCTTCCTGTGTATGGGATTGGGTGCTTGATTTCTCTCTTCATGCTTTTCCTTTGGATTGTCTTGAAAGTGTTCTATTTGTGTGTTTACTTCTTCCACAATCCTCTCGTCTGTTATAGTGATCATCTTGCATTCTTCCAATCTTACTTTCTTTGTTTCTCCTCTTGGGTTCTTCTCTGTGTCACTTGGGAAACTATCAGTAGGCTTGGGAAACTGTTGAGATAGATATCCTACTTGGGACTCCTACCTCTTGATGGTGTCTCCCTAGTTTTTGATATTGGCTCGCACTTTATCCTTGAATACTCTATTGTCTTGGACTTCCTTACATATACCTTCAAGTAGAGTCTCAATTCTGGAGAGTCTGTCTTCTGTTAGTGATGGTAGGTTGGGGTTAGGAGGTTGAGAGTGGTCATATTGGTTTTGATATGGATGTTGAGAAGGGTGGTTAGGTGGGTGTTGATATGACCTCTGTAAGAGATGTTGGTGAGTTGCATTGTTGTTGGGATTGTGGTTGTGGCGTCTCTGGTCTTGGTCTTATTGATTTTCCCATCCAAAATTAGGGTGGTTCCTCCAACCAGAATTATAAGTTTTGGTGTATGGATCATGGGTCTGCCTGGGTGAGTTCCCAACATAGTTGACTTGTTCTCAGTCACCTTCTTCTCCTGTATTCACTCCTTCTTGAGCTGGTGATGAAGTGGTGATTGCTGCAACTTGGTTTTCTTTCATCTTCTTAGTAAGATTGGCTAACTGCGTGGTGATCATCTTATTTTGAGCCAGCAGTGCATCCATATGGTTCAGCTCCATCACTCCTCGAGTGTTGCTCCTTTCAGAAGCATAGAAGTAGTCATTCTCAACTATAGTCTCAATGACATCTATGGCTTCTTCAATGGTTTTCTTCTTGTTTAGAGACCCCCTGATGAATGTCTACGGCGTTCTTTGATTTGTAAGAAAGACCTTCGTAGAAGATGTACATTTGATCCCATTCGTTGAACATGTCTGGTGGGCACCTTCTTGTTAAGTCCTTAAACCTCTCCCATGCCTCACAAAGAGTTTCACCATTTTGTTGCCTGAAGGTTTGTACCTCAGCTCTCAACCTATTGATTCTTTGAGGAGGATAGAATCTCGCCAAGAATTTGTTCACCACATCTTCCCAATTTGTTAAACTCTCCTTCGGGAAAGATTCCAGCCATTTAGATGCTTTGTTCCTGAGTGAAAAGGGGAACAAAAACAGTCTATAGACATCTGGATGAACACCATTAGACTTCACAGTGTCACATATTCTTAGGAAGGTGGTTAGATGTTGATTGGGGTCTTCTTGGGCGCTTTCTCCGAATGAACAATTATTCTGAACAAGGGTGATGAGCTGGGGTTTTAATTCAAAGTTATTGGCATGTATGGTTGGCTTTTGGATACTACTTCCACAATTTCCTGGGTTTGAATTGATGTACGAGCCTAGAACCCTTCTTTCTGGCCCAGCATGATTCACAGGGCCTTCTCTGGCATGGTTGTGAGCTTTTCCTTCATGGTTGTTTTCTAGGTTCTCCTCCATGTTTGTTTCAAAATACTCCTCCTATTCCTCAGCACCAACGACTCTTTTCCCTCTTGCTTCCCTCCGTAATCTAAGGAAGGTCCTCTCAGGTTCCGAATCAAAGGAAGTTGAAGTTCTGCTTCTTCTCCCTGTCATACAACTAACAAAGCCCACAGCAAGAAAGAAAATGAAGAGATTATTCTTGTTAGAGCGGCTGTTAGTGTGAGTGGTGCAAATTATCAAACAGTCAGTGGATTAGTGAACAAAATTTTAAATAACAACAAAAAAAGAAAACAAAGAGGGGAGAGGGGAGAAGGGAAGAAAATAACTGAAACTGAAGGTAAATGACTAGATAAAATAAACAAGCAAAAGAAAAATGCTCAATCTAGTGATCTTCCAACCTAATCATTGTCGATACAAAATTAATCCCCGGCAACGGCGCCATAAACTTGATGCATGGAAACTTGTCTCTCAACAAATTTCCCTTCGGCAAGTATACCGAACTATCGTCAAGTAAAAACTCACAATAGAGTGAGGTCGAATCCCACAGGGATTGATTGGTCAAGCAACATTAGTTGGAGGAATGCTCTAGTTGAGCTAAGCGGAAATTGAGTTGAGAGTTGCAGAAAATTAAATGGCGGAAAAATAAATTACAGAAAGTAAATTGCAGAATCTTAAATGGAGATTTGGGGAGATGAACATAAAGATAAATGGCAGAAAGTAAAGAGAATGGGTAAGATCAAAAATGGGGGATTCATTGGGCTTAGGAGATGTTGCATTCTTCAGATCAAGTTCATTCTCATCTCTTCCTCAATCAATGCATTCATTGATCTCCTTGGCAATCTTAGATGATTGGATCCCAATTCCTTGGCAACCCAATCTCTCTAAGCTTGAACAATTGCCCAATTCTTTGATTTAATTGCTCATGGGAAGATATGAAGTATGGTCACTGATTATACCACATGTATTTCCAAATCAAAGTGTTGGGAGGATTATATGTCACTATATCTGTCCAAACCCCAATTTGGTCCAACATGAGAAAGCATTTCTAGCATGATCTCCTCATCCCTTTTCCAAGGCTCAGAGGAGATCCAATTATGGAGAGTTTCTTCTCCAAGACAACTAACCAATTGATTTAAGATCGAAAGTGATGAGCGGATAATTTATACGCTTTTTGGCATTGTTTTTACGTAGTTTTTAGTAAGTTCAAGCTACTTTTAGGGATGTTTTCATTAGTTTTTATGTTAAATTCACATTTCTGGACTTTACTATGAGTTTGTGTGTTTTTCTGTGATTTCAGGTAAATTCTGACTGAAGTTGAGGGATTTGAGCAAAACTCTGATAAAGGTTGACAAAAGGACTGCTGATGCTGTTGGAATCTGACCTCCCTGCACTCGAAATGGATTTTCTAGAGCTACAGAACTCCAATTGGCGCGCTCTCAACGGCGTTGGAAAGTAGATATCCAGGGCTTTCCAGCAATATGTAACAGTCCATACTTTATTCGGAATTTGACGACGTAACTTGGCGTTGAACGCCAAGTACATGCTGCTGTCTGGAGTTAAACGCCAGAAAAACGTCATCATCCGGAGTTGAACGCCCAAAACACGTCATAACTCGAAGTTCAACTCCAAGAGAAGCCTCAGCTCGTGGATTGATCAAGCTCAGCCCAAACATACACCAAGTGGGCCCCGGAAGTGGATTTATGCATCAATTACTTACTCATGTAAACCCTAGGAGCTAGTTTATTATAAATAGGATGATTTACTATCATATTATCATCCTGGATTGTATTTTGAATCTAGTGATCACGTTTAGGGGGCTGGCCATTCGGCCATGCCTGAACCTTTTACTTATGTATTGTCAACGGTGGAGTTTCTGCACACCATAGATTAAGGGTGTGGAGCTCTGCTGTACCTCAAGTATTAATGAAGTTTTATTTTCTTTTATTCAAATCTCTCTTATTCTTATTCCAAGATATTCATTCGCACCCAAGAACATGATGAATATGATGAGTCAATAACCCTCATTATCATTCTCACTTATGAACGCGCGTGATTGACAACCACTTTCGTTCTACATGCAACTGAGCTCGAATGTGTATCTCTTAGATTCCCCAACAGAATCTTCGTGGTATAAGCTAGATAGATGGCGGCATTTATGAGGATCCGGAAAGTCTCACCTTGTCTGTGGTATTCCGAGTAGGATCCTGGGAATCCGGAAAGTCTAACCTTGTCTGTGGTATTCCGAGTAGGATTCTGGTAATGAATGACTGTGACGTGCTTCAGACTTGCAAGTGCTGGGCGTTAGTGACAAACGCAAAAGAATCAAGGGATTCTATTCCAGTAGGCGCAGGAACCAACCAGTGATTAGCCGTGCTGTGACAGAGTGCGTGAGCGTAGTTTTCACTGCGAGGATGGGATGTAGCCATCAACCATGGGTGATGCCTCCAGACGATTAGCCATGCGAGTGACAGCCGCAGAGGACCATTTTCCCGAGAGGATTGAAAGTAGCCACCGCTGATGGTGAACCCCTATACACAGCTTGCCATGGAAAGGAGTAAGAAGGATTGAGTTGAAGCAGTAGGAGGGCAGGCGTCCTTGAGCCTTACAACATCTTCATATACTTAACTGAAATTCCTACCAATGAATCTGCATAAGTATTCTATCCCTTTTATTTTCTGTTTATTATTTATTTTCAAAATCATAAATCAATTTAATCTGCCTAACTGAGATTTACAAGGTGACCATAGCTTGCTTCATACCAACAATCTCTGTGGATTCAACCCTTACTCACGTAAGGTTTATTACTTGGACGACCCAGTACACTTGCTGGTTAGTTGAACGGAGTTGTGAATTCAACAAGAGACACAATAGTTTTTGTGTACATACCAAAGAGCCAATATCTATGATCACAATTTCGTCCACCAAGTTTTTGGCGCCGTTGCCGGGGATTGTTCGAGTATGGACAACTGACGGTTCATCTTGTTGCTCAGATTAGGTAATTTTCTTTTCAAAAATCTTTTTCAAAATTTTTCTTTTATTTTTTGTTTTTCTAAACTTTATTTTCGAAAAAAAAATAATAAAAATCCAAAAAAATTAGAAAATCATAAAAATAAAAAAATATTTTGTGTTTCTTGTTTGAGTATTGAGTCAATTTTTAAGTTTGGTGTCAATTGCATGCTTTAAAATTTTTCTTACATTTTTTGGAAAATCCCATGCATTCATAGTGTTCTTCATGATCTTCAGGTTGTTCTTGATAAGTCCTCTTGTTTGATCTTGATGATTTCTTGTTTTGTGTCTTTTCTTGTTTTTCATGTGCATCTTTGCATTCATATTTTTCATGCATTAAAGATTTCTAAGTTTGGTGTCTTGCATGTTTTCTTTGCATCAAAATTTTTTTCAAAATTATGTTCTTGATGTTCATCATGATCTTCAAAGCGTTCTTGGTGTTCATCTTGACATTCATAGCATTCTTGCATGCATTCATTGTTTTGATCTAAAAATTTCATGCATTAAGTATTTTTGTTGTTTTTCTCTCTCATCCTTAAAAATTCAAAAGTAAAAAAAAAATTCTTTTCCTTATTCCCTCCAAATTTTCGAAATTTTGGGATTGACTTGGTCAAAAATTTTCAAAATTAGTTGTTTCTT
The DNA here is from genome assembly GCF_014773155.1 of Arachis stenosperma. NCBI lineage: Eukaryota > Viridiplantae > Streptophyta > Magnoliopsida > Fabales > Fabaceae > Arachis > Arachis stenosperma. The sequence goes on from NC_080379.1 coordinate 120,568,502, forward strand.
ACAAGTCAAGTCAAAATTTCAATTTTAAAAATCTTATCTTTTTCAATTTTTTTATTTTTTTTCGAAAATTTCAAAAATCTTTTTCAAAATATTTTCAAAATCTTTTTCTTATCTTTACATCAAATTTTCGAAAAATTAGCTAACAATTAATGTGATTGGTTCAAAAATTTGAAGTTTGTTACTTTCTTGTTAAGAAAGGTTCAATCTTTAAATTCTAGAATCTTATCTTGTGGTTTCTTGTTAGTTAAGTCATTTTAAAAATTAAATCTTTTCCAAAATATCTTTTTCTTAAAACTTTTATCTTATCCTTTTTTTTAAAAAAAAAAAAATTTTATCTTTTTCAAAATTTGATTTCAAAATATCTTATCTAACTTACTATCTTCTTATCTTTTTTTTTTAATTTTGATTTCAAATCTTTTTCAATCAACTAACTAACTTCTTGTTTGTTTCTTATCTTTTTCAAAACCACCTAACTACTTTTCCCTCTCTAATTTTCGAAAATATCTCTCTCTTTTTCAAAAATTATTTTTAATTAACTAATTGTTTCATGTTTTAATTTTAATTACATTTTATCTCTAATTTTCGAAAATTACTAACCCCTTTTCAAAAATTATTTTCGAAATTTATCCTCTCTCTTCTCTTATTCTATTTAATTATTTAATTACTAACACTTCTCTTCACCTCTCTTCATCCATAAATCCGAATCCATTCTTCATCCTTCTACCCCTTTCTTCTTCTACTAACACAAAGGGATCTCTATACTGTGACATAGAGGATTCCTCTTTCTTTTCTTGTCTTCTTCTCTTTCATATGAGCAGGAACAAGGATAAAGGCACTCTTGTTGAAATTGATCCAGAACCTGAAAGAACTCTGAAGAGAAAATTAAGAGAAGCTAAATTAAATTATTCTAAAGGTAACCTTTCAGAAACATTAGAACAAGAGAAGGAGATGGCAGCTGACAATAATAATAATGCAAGGAGAATGCTTGGTGACTTCACAAAGCCAACGTCCAAGTTTGATGGAAGAAGCATCTCCATTCCTGCCATTGGAGCCAATAACTTTGAGCTGAAACCTCAGCTAGTTGCCTTAATGCAACAAAACTGCAAGTTTTATGGACTTCCATCTGAAGATCCTTATCAGTTTTTAACTGAGTTCTTGCAGATCTGTGAGACTGTAAAGACGAATGGAGTTGATCCTGAAGTCTACAGACTCATGCTTTTCCCTTTTGCTGTAAGAGACAGAGCTAGAATATGGTTGGATTCACAACCCAAGGATAGCCTGGACTCATGGGATAAGCTGGTCACTGCCTTCTTGGATAAATTCTTTCCTCCTCAAAAGCTGAGCAAGCTGAGAGTGGATGTTCAAACCTTCAAACAAAAAGATGGTGAATCCCTCTATGAAGCTTAGATACAAGCAGCTGACTAAAAGATGTCCATCTGACATGTTCTCAGAATGGACCATATTAGATATATTCTATTATGGTCTCTCTGAATTTTCGAAAATGTCATTGGACCATTCTGCAGGTGGATCTATTCACCTGAAGAAAACGCCTGAAGAGGCTCAAGAACTCATTGACATGGTTGCAAACAACCAGTTTATGTACACCTCTGAGAGGAATTCCGTGAATAATGGGGTACCTCAGAAGAAAGGAGTTCTTGAAATTGATGCTCTGAATGCCATATTGGCTCAGAACAAAATGTTGACTCAACAGGTCAACATAATCTCTCAAAATCTGAATGGATTGCAACATGCATCCAACAGTACTAGAGAGGCAGCTTCTGAAGAAGCCTATGATCCTGAGAACCCTGCCATGGCAGAGGTTAATTACATGGGTGAACCTTATGAAAACACCTATAACTCATCATAGAGAAATCATCCAAAATTCTCATGGAAGGATCAACAAAAGCCTCAACAAGGCTTTAACAATGGTGGACGGACTAGGCTGGGCAATAGCAAGCCATATCCATCATCTTCTCAGCAATAGACAGAGAATTCTGAACAAAACAATTCTAATTTAGCCAATATAGTCTCTGATCTGTCAAAGGCCACTTTCAGTTTCATGAATGAAACAAGATCCTCCATTAGAAATCTGGAGGCACAAGTGGGCCAGCTGAGTAAGAAAGTCATTGAAACTCCTCCCAGTATCCTCCCAAGCAATACAGAAGAGAATCCAAAAGGAGAGTGCAAGGCCATTGACATAATCAATGTGGCCGAATGCACAAGGGAGGAGGAGGACGAAAATCCTAGTGAGAAAGACCTCCTGGGACGTCCCTCAAGCAAGAAGGAGTTTCCTATTAAGGATCCAAAGGAATCTGAGGCTCATCTAGAGACCATAGAGATTCCATTAAATCTCCTTCTGCCATTCATGAGCTCTGAAGACTATTCTTCCTCTGAAGAGGATGAAGATGTGACTGGAGAGCAAGTTGCTCAATATTTAGGAGCCATCATGAAACTGAATGCCAAGCTGTTTGGTAATGAGACTTGGGAAAGTGAACCTCCCTTGCTCATTAGTGAACTAGATACTTGGATTCAGAAAACTCAACCTCAAAAGAGACAAGATCCTGGCAAGTTTCTAATACCTTGTACCATAGGCACCATGAGCTTTGAAAAAGCTCTATGTGATCTGGGGTCAGGAATAAATCTTATGCCACTCTCTGTAATGGAGAAACTGGGGATCATTGAGGTACAACCTGCCTTGTTCTCATTACAATTGGCAGATAAGTCCATGAGACAAGCTTATGGAATAGTAGAGGACGTTCTAGTAAAGGTTGATGAATGCATCATCCTAGGAAGACCTTTCCTAGCCACAGCAGGAGCTGTGATAGATGTCAGCAGTGATGAGCGGATAATTTATACGCTTTTTGGCATTGTTTTTACGTAGTTTTTAGTAAGTTCAAGCTACTTTTAGGGATGTTTTCATTAGTTTTTATGTTAAATTCACATTTCTGGACTTTACTATGAGTTTGTGTGTTTTTCTGTGATTTCAGGTAAATTCTGACTGAAATTGAGGGATTTGAGCAAAACTCTGATAAAGGCTGACAAAAGGACTGCTGATGCTGTTGGAATCTGACCTCCCTGCACTCGAAATGGATTTTCTGGAGCTACAGAACTTCAATTGGCGCGCTCTCAACGGCGTTGGAAATTAGACATCTAGGGCTTTCCAGCAATATATAATAGTCCATACTTTATTCGGAATTTGACGACGTAACTTGGCGTTGAACGCCAAGTACATGCTGCTGTCTGGAGTTAAACGCCAGAAAAACGTCATGATCCGGAGTTGAACGCCCAAAACACGTCATAACTCGGAGTTCAACTCCAAGAGAAGCCTCAGCTCGTGGATTGATCAAGCTCAGCCCAAACATACACCAAGTGGGCCCCGGAAGTGGATTTATGCATCAATTACTTACTCATGTAAACCCTAGGAGCTAGTTTATTATAAATAGGATGATTTACTATCATATTATCATCCTGGATTGTATTTTGAATCTAGTGATCACGTTTAGGGGGCTGGCCATTCGGCCATGCCTGAACCTTTTACTTATGTATTGTCAACGGTGGAGTTTCTGCACACCATAGATTAAGGGTGTGGAGCTCTGCTGTACCTCAAGTATTAATGAAGTTTTATTTTCTCTTATTCAAATCTCTCTTATTCTTATTCCAAGATATTCATTCGCACCCAAGAACATGATGAATATGATGAGTCAATAACCCTCATTATCATTCTCACTTATGAACGCGCGTGATTGACAACCACTTTCGTTCTACATGCAACTGAGCTCGAATGTGTATCTCTTAGATTCCCCAACAGAATCTTCGTGGTATAAGCTAGATAGATGGTGGCATTTATGAGGATCCGGAAAGTCTCACCTTGTCTGTGGTATTCCGAGTAGGATCCTGGGAATCCGGAAAGTCTAACCTTGTCTGTGGTATTCCGAGTAGGATTCTGGTAATGAATGACTGTGACGTGCTTCAGACTTGCAAGTGCTGGGCGTTAGTGACAAACGCAAAAGAATCAAGGGATTCTATTCCAGTAGGCGCAGGAACCAACCAGTGATTAGCCGTGCTGTGACAGAGTGCGTGAGCGTAGTTTTCACTGCGAGGATGGGATGTAGCCATCAACCATGGGTGATGCCTCCAGACGATTAGCCATGCGAGTGACAGCCGCAGAGGACCATTTTCCCGAGAGGATTGAAAGTAGCCACTGCTGATGGTGAACCCCTATACACAGCTTGCCATGGAAAGGAGTAAGAAGGATTGAGTTGAAGCAGTAGGAGGGCAGGCGTCCTTGAGCCTTACAGCATCTTCATATACTTAACTGAAATTCCTACCAATGAATCTGCATAAGTATTCTATCCATTTTATTTTCTGTTTATTATTTATTTTCGAAATCATAAATCAATTTAATCTGCCTAACTGAGATTTACAAGGTGACCATAGCTTGCTTCATACCAACAATCTCTGTGGATTCGACCCTTACTCACGTAAGGTTTATTACTTGGACGACCCAGTACACTTGCTGGTTAGTTGAACGGAGTTGTGAATTCAACAAGAGACACAATAGTTTTTGTGTACATACCAAAGAGCCAATATCTATGATCACAATTTCGTCCACCAGAAAGCTTTCTAGTAAATCAAGAGAAAAGAAAGAAAAAGAAGAATGAAAACTATAATTGATCCATCAAATTACAACAGAGCTCCTTAACCCAATGAAAAGGGGTTTAGTTGTTCATAGCTCTGGAAATGGAAGATGATAGAGAAAAGTACATTCTCAAGCAAACTAGAAATTGCAAAAAAGTAAATATACAAAGTGTAGTTCTCCAAAATGCCCTTCTCCTTTCTAGTTCAAAACTACTCCTATATATACTACTCTTTCTTGATCTTCTAGTCAGTTCTTCAAGTCTTGGATATGGGCCTTTGATCTTGAGTTGAAGCAGTTACAATCTTCAGTGGGCACAGCTTTGCTTGCAGAAAAAGTGTGAGTCAGGCATGGGTGGACGTTAGTTAAGACGTTAGTGGTGTTAACGTTAAGTGAAAATGTGGGTTCGAGAATGTTAGTGACGATCACCTTTTTCACTAACGCTCCAAACCAAATTGATCCACGTTAACTTTAACGTTAGTGGCACTAACGTGACCACTAACATTGCCTCTTTGTCCTTCGTAAATGTTATTGGCATTCACCTTTACCAATAATGTTGCTCTTTGCTTCTTTTCCCCATGTTAGTGATCCACGTTAGTTACACTAACGTGGCCCTTAACGTGGGCATGTCCAAGCTTCGAGAGCTTTAGTGACACTTACCTTTGTCTCTAACGCTTCAAACGCCATTTCCTTCCATGTTAATGCCTCACGTTAATTGCATTAACGTGGCCACTAACGTGGTGGTGATTGCCATCTCCAACATTAGTGACAAAGGTGAGTGTCACTAACGTTGGCCTATCATTCCTTGCTCTATGTTACCCTTCACGTTAGTGGTCTTAACGTGACCACTAACGTGGGCAATATTGGCTTATTCCAATGTTAGTGACAAAGGTGAGTGTCACTAACATTGGCGATAGCTTTCTCCTCCCACGTTAGAGTCCACGTTAATTGGATTAACGTGACTCTTAACGTGGCTAAGTGTGCCCTTTTTGGAACATTAGTGTATTCACTTTTACCACTAACGTTGGAGCTCCCCTTTTCCTCCACGTTAGCTACCACATTAATGTAATTAACGTGGCAACTAACGTAGGCTATGATGGCTTCAAAGGCGTTATCGGCGATCACTTTTTCCATTAACGCTATAAGCTTATTCCCATTCCATGTTAGTGGTCACGTTAATTATATTAACGTGGCTGCTAACGTGGCTCCTTCTTGCTTCCTTTGTCATGAAATCAAGCAAATAGAGTGCATCAAAGCTCTGTTCCAAGTCATGAGATCATGCATTATCCATTTTATCATTCAATTCCTGCATAATTCTCATGAAATCATGTAAAGTTCACAATATTTGCTTGAATCAAGATGTAAGTCTATATCTACCCAAAACTTGCTTATTTACTAAGAAATTGCATGAAACTACCCTAAAACAGTAAAAAAAAGGTCAGTGAAACTGGCCAAGATGCCCTGGCATCACAAACCTAAAGAAAACATAAAATAACAATGGAAAATGGAAATTTAACATAGATAAATAAAAATTGGGTTGTCTCCCAATAAGCGCTTTTTTAATGTCAATAGGTTGACAGTGAGCTCTCATGGAGCTTCACAAATGTTCAGAGCATGGTTGGGGCCTCCCAACACCAAATTTGAGTTTGAATGTGATGGTTCTGTTTGACTCTGTATTGAGAGAAGCTTTTCATGCTTCTTTTCCATGTGTACAGAAGGAGATCCTTGAGCCTTAAACACAAGGTAGTCCTCATTCACTTGAAGGACCAACTCTCCTCTGTTAACATCAATCACAACTTTTGCTGTGGCTAGGAAGGGTCTGCCAAGGATGATGGATTCATCCTCATCCTTCCCAGTGTCTATGATTATGAAGTCAGCAGGGATATAAAGGCCTTCAACCTTTACCAAGACATCCTCTACAAGTCTATAAGCTTGTTTCTTTGATTTGTCTGCCATCTCTAGTGAGATTCTTGCAGCTTGTACCTCAAAGATTCTCAGTTTCTTTATTACAGAGAGTGGCATGTGGTTTATGCCTAACCCCAAGTCACACAGAGCCTTCTCAAAGTAATGGTGCCTATGGTGCAAGGTATTAAGAACCTTCCGGGATCCGGTTTCTTTTGAGGTATCTTCACCTGAGCCAAGGCGTTTATTAATGAGCAATGGAGATTCATTATTGGAAGTTACTTGTTCCCCCAAGCAGTTTAGAAAGTAGTTAGCATGCATGTATGCCTGTGAATTTCTGAACTTAATTTGGTGTGTGAACACCAAACTTAGTTCTTTGCCTAATGCAACAAATTGAATACATGCAGAAATCTCATGTGCTTTTATTCATAAACAATTATGAATTAGAAAAGCAATTTATGCATTAGAGATTAAACATTCGTCAAGTAGTTTCCCTGTTTGTTAGAGTAGATGCTTTTATCAATAAAGGGTTGCAATGCACTCTTCAGGGTGAATCTTTTGGTGGAACACCAAATTAAAGTTTTACATTTACCCTTGGGAGGTTTTAGTGTGTAACACCAAACTTAGGTCCTCATAATACGGAAAATTCTACTTGAGTCCTTTATTGAGACAATAATGGAAAGAGACTACCTCAGGTTGGGTTGCCTCCCAACAAAGTACTTTTTTTAGCGTCGCTAGCTCGACGGTGGCTTCTCTAGTTGAGATTATACTTCTGTTTGGGGTCTTCCCCCATGCTACCCAAGTAGTGCTTGAGTCTTTATCCATTCACAGTGAATGTCCTTTCTGAGCTTTCGTCCATGATTTCTATGTGTCCATAAGGTGAGACTTTTGTGATTAGAAAGAGTCCGGACTACCTTGATTTGAGTTTCCCAGGGAAGAGTCTCAGTTTAGAGTTGTAGAAAAGCACATGTTGTCCTTCTTCAAAACTTCTTGGTGCCAGGTTGAGATCATGTCTCCTTTTTGCTTTTTCCTTATAGATCTTGGTGTTTTCATAGGCTTGAGACCTAAACTCTTCCAGTTCTTGTAGCTGCAGGACCCTCTTTTCACCAACAGCAGTGCTGTCGAGGTTTACTATCTTGAGAGCCCAAAAGGCTTTGTGCTCCAGCTCTAATGGTAAGTGACAGGCCTTTCCGTACACCAGTTGATATGGGGACATCCTAATTGATGTTTTGAAGGCTGTCCTATATGCCCAAAGAGCATCATTTAGCTTTTTCGCCCAGTCATTTCTTGATGCCCCCACAGTCTTTTCCAAGATCCTTTTTAACTCCCTGTTAGATATCTCGGTTTGCCCGCTTGTTTGGGGATGATAAGGTGTGGCGACCTTATGCTTCACCCCATACCTTAGAAGTAGAGTCTCCAATGGTCTATTGCAAAAATGACTCCCTCCGTCACTGATGAAGGCTCGTGGGACTCCAAATCTGGTGAAGATATTCTTTCTAAGAAAGTTTTTGACCACCTTCTTGTCATTTGTTGGGGTTGCCACGGCCTCCACTCATTTAGATACATAGTCCACTGCCACCAAGATATACTTGTTCAAATATGAGGTTGGGAATGGTCCCATGAAGTCAATCCCCCACACATCGAACAGTTCAAGTTCTAAGATATATTGCTGTGGCATTTCATTTCTCTTGGGTAGATTTCCAGCCCTTTGACACTCATTGCAACTCCTTACCAGTTCCTTAGCATCCTTGAAGATAGTAGGCCAGAAGAAACCACATTGCAGTACCTTTGCTGCAGTTCTTTCTCCTCTATAACTACAACTATGGCAACTCCATAGGACCTCTCGTCCCTCTTCTTCTGAAATGCACCTTCTGAGGATTCCATCTGAGCACTTCTTGAAGAGATATGGCTCATCCCAAATGAAATATTTAGCATCATTGATGAGTTTTTTTCTTTTATGTTTGTTGATTCCAGGAGGCAAGTCACTAGCTACCTTAAAATTAGCAATATCTGCAAACCAGGGTGCCTTGTGAACCAACATTAACTACTCATTTAGGAAGAACTCATTTACACTTGTATCATGTGTAGCACCTTCCTCACAAGGGATCCTAGATAGATGATCTGCTACCTTGTTCTCCACACCCTTTTTGTCTATAATCTCAATATTCCTGCAATAATAATTTCCATCTGATTAGTCTTGGTTTTGACTCCTGTTTGGCAAATAGATATTTGAGTGATGTATGATCAGTGAAAACAATAACTTTAGAGCCAATGAGATATGATCTAAATTTGTCAAATGCAAAAACTATTGCCAGCAACTCCTTTTCGGTAGTGGTATAATTTCGTTGAGTGTAATTTGAGGACCTTGCTAGCATAGTATATGACATGCACCAAATTTTCTTTTCTCTGTCCTAACACTGCCTCAACTACAAAATCTGATGCATCACACATCAGTTCGAATGGCAAATTCCAATCAGGTGGGGTGATGATAGGAGCTGAGGACAACTTATTTTTCTGGTTTTCAAATGCAAGCATGCACTTCTCATCAAAGATAAATGGTGTATCAAACATAAGGAGATTGCTTAAGGGCTTGGCTATCTTTGAAAAATCTTTAATAAACCTTCTCTAGAAGCCAGCATGCCCCAAAAAGCTTCTAATTTCCTTGACATCACTTGGTGGAGGTAATTTTTCAATTAGCTCCACCTTAGCTCTATCCACCTCAATACCTTGGTTAGAAACTTTATGGCCAAGGACTATTCCATCTGTTACCATAAAGTGGCATTTTTCCCAATTCAAGACCAAATTGGTCTCTTGACATCTTTTTAATACCAAGGCAAGATGATTTAGGCAATTAGGAAAGGAATCTCTAAATACTGAAAAGTCATCCATGAAAACTTCAATGAACTTCTCTATCATATCCGAGAAGATGGAAAGCATGCAGCGTTGAAAAGTTGCAGGTGCATTACATAGCCCAAATGGCATGCGCCTATAGGCAAACACTCAATATGGGCAAGTAAATGATATTTTCTCCTGGTCTCTTGGGTCAACCACTATTTGGTTATATCCTGAATAACCATCTAGAAAATAATAGTATGCATGTCCTACAAGTCTTTCCAGCATCTAGTCCATGAAGGGAAGGGGGAAATGATCTTTTTTTGTGGCTTCATTGAGTTTTCTGTAATCAATACACATTCTCCATCCTGTGACAGTTCTTGTAGGGATTAGCTCATTCCTTTCATTGGGTACCACAGTGATTCCTCCTTTTTTGGGGACCACTTGGATGGGGCTGACCCATTGACTATCCAAAATTGGGTAGATTACTCCTCTCTGCCATAGCTTCATGACTTCCTTATATACCACTTCCTTCATAACTGGATTCAGCCTCCTTTGGGGCTGAATGGAAGGTTTGGCATCCTCTTCCAATAGTATCTTATGCATGCATATGGCCGAACTGTTCCCTTCAAGTCAGCAAGTGTCCATCCAATGGCATCCTTATGCTTTTGTAAGACTTGAAGTAACTCTTCCTCCTGTTCTTGGCTGAGGACTGAATTTATGATTACTGGATAGCTTTCATTCTTTCCTAAGTATGCATATTTGAGGGTGGGTGGCAGTGCCTTTAGTTCAAGTTTGGGTGCTTCCTTCCTTTCATCCTTCCCCCCTAGTGTGCCCTGAACACGAGTTTCAGCTGTTGCAACCTCTTCGCTTGATGCTGATTCGTCTTCTTCTGTTAACCCCTCAAGTTCTTCTTCTTCAAGAGTCTCCTGTACTACAGCATCCACCAAGTTTAACCTCATACATTCTCCTAATGAGTCCTTTGGGTAACTCATGACCTTGAACACATTGAATATCATTTTCTCTTCATGTAGTCTAAGGATAAGTTCACCCTTTTGGACATCAATGATGGCTGCGGCAGTGGCTAAAAATGGCTTGCCTAAGATGATAGAAGTTTTGGCTCCTTCCTCCATATCCAACACTACAAAATCTGCTGGAAAGATAAAGTCTCCCACTTTCACCAACAAGTCTTCCACTATTCCGTGAGGAAACTTGAATGATCGGTCTGCTAGTTATAGGGCCATTCTTGTTGGTTTGGCCTCCTCAATCCTCATTTTCTTCATCATTGCTATGGACATCAGATTTATGCTAGCTCCTAAATCACATAAAGCCTTTTCCACTATGATTTCCCCTATAATACAAGAAATTTGGAAGCTCTCAGGATCCTTCAGTTTCTGGGGCAGTTTGTGCTGGATGATGGCACTGCATTCTTCAGTTAGTACCACAGTTTCATTGTTCTTCCAGCTTCTTTTCTTGGTCATCAATTCCTTCAAGAACTTGGCATAGAGTGGCATTTGCTCTATTGCCTCAGCAAAGGATATGTTAATCTGTAGTTTCTTGAAGATTTCCAGGAATCTGGAGAATTGGTTGTCCTCTCCCTTTTTCTTCAATTGCTGAGGGTATGGGGCTTTTAGAAAGTTTGGCTTCGGCACTTCTCCTTCCTGGTGTGACTTGGGAGTGGGGACTTGAATTTTCTCTTGTCCCTTTTCTTCTTCATCCGATTTCTTCTCTTGTGGTTTCTTGTAGGTCTCCTTCAATTCCTTCCCATTTCTGAGGGTGATGGACTGACACTCCTCCCTTGAAGTTGAATTAGTGTTGCTATGAATGTTGTGACCAGGGGCTTGCTTGAATAAGTAGCCAATTTGTGTTTCAAGTTTCTTGATGGCAGCACTTGATTCTGCATATTGGATCGCACCTCTTCCCAGAAAGCTTTACTATCTTGGACTTCTTTACACATGTCTTCAGGTAGAGTCTCAATTCTGGAGAGTCTATCTTCGGTTGGTGATAGTGGGTTGAGGTTAGATGGTTGAGACGGGTGATTAGGTAGGGGCTGATAGGATCTCTGTGAGGGATTGATGAGCGGATAATTTATACGCTTTTTGGCATTATTTTTAGATAGTTTTAGTGTAATCTAGCTACTTTTAGGGATGTTTTCATTAGTTTTTATGCTAAATTCACATTTCTGGACTTTACTATGAGTTTGTGTGTTTTTCTGTGATTTCAGGTAATTTCTGGCAGAAATTGAGGGACCTGAGCAAAACTCTGATAAGGAGGCTGACAAAGGATTACTGATGCTGTTGGAATCTGACCTCCCTGCACTCGAAATGGATTTTCTGGAGCTACAGAACTCCAAATGGCACCCTCTTAATGGCGTTGGAAAGTAGACATTCAGAGCTTTCCATAAATATATAATAGTCCATACTTTATTCGTGATTAGACGATGTAAACTGGCGCTCAACGCCAGTTCCATGCTGCATTCTGGAGTCAAACGCCAGAAACACGTCACGAACCAGAGTTGAACGCCAAAAACACGTTACAACTTGGCGCTCAACTCCAAAAGAAGCCTCTGCACGTGTAAAGCTCAAGCTCAGCCCAAGCACACACCAAGTGGGCCTCGAAAGTGGATTTCTGCAGCAATTACTTACTTTTGTAAACCCTAGTAGCTAGTCTAGTATAAATAGGACATTTTACTATTGTATTAGACATCTTTGATTAGTTTATGCGATCTTAGACACCGGGGGCTGGCCATTCGGCCATGCCTGAACCTTGATCACTTATGTATTTTCAATGGTGGAGTTTCTACACACCATAGATTAAGGGTGTGGAGCTCTGCTGTACATCAAGTTTTAATGCAATTACTACTATTTTCTATTCAATTCGATTTATTCCTGTTCTAAGATACCATTCACACTTCAACCTGATGGAGGTGATGATCTGTGACACTCATCATCATCCATCCTTATGAACACATGCCTGACAACCACTTCCATTCTACAAGCGAGAGCTAGGATTCGTATCTCTTAGATTCCTGATACACGATGCATGGTTGCCCTCGCCTGACAACCGAGCCTTCCATTCCGTGAGATCAGAGTCTTCGTGGTATAAGCTAGAATTGATGGTGGCATTCATGAGAATCCGGAAAGTCTAAACCTTGTATGTGGTATTCCGAGTAGGACTCTGGGATTGAATGACTGTGACGAGCTTCAAACTCGCGATTGTTGGGCATGATGACAAACGCAAAAGAATCAATGGATTCTACTCCGACATGATCGAGAACTGACAGATGATTAGCCGTGCCGTGACAGAGCATTTGGACTTTTTTCACTGAGAGGATGGGATATAGCCATTGACAACAGTGATGCCCTACATACAGCTTGCCATAGAAAGGAGTGACAAAGATTGGATAAAAGCAGTAGAAAAGCAGAGATTCAGAAGGAACACAGCACCTCCATACACTTGTCTGAAATTTCCACCATTGAATTACATGAGTAACTCTATCTTTATTTTCTGTTTATTATTTATTATTATTTGAAAATCCATAACCATCTATTATCCGCCTGACTGAGATTTACAAGGTGACCATAGCTTGCTTCATACCAACAATCTCTGTGGGATCGACCCTTACTCACGTAAGGTATTACTTGGACGACCCAATACACTTGCTGGTTAGTTGAGTGAAGTTGTGAAGTTATGTTTAGACCATGGTATTGAGCACCAAGCTTTTGGAGCCATTACTGGGATAATCAATTTCGAACAACAATTTAAGTGTGAATCACAATTTCGTGCACCAAGTTTTTGGCACTGTTGTCGGGGATTGTTCGAGTATGGACAACTGACGGTTCGTCTTATTGCTCAGATTAGGTAATTTTCTTTTTATTTTTCTTTTCAAAAAAATATTTTTCAAAATTTTTCCCTTTGTTTTAAGAAATTTTTCAAAATTTTTTAAGAATGAATTCTAGTGTTTCATGAAACATGTTTTAGCTTGGCTGGCTATTAAGCCATGTCTAACTCATAGGATTTTGATTGAGGACTATGAATTCATTACTTCCTTTTTCCAAAATATGTTTTCGAAAAATTTAGTAAGAAAATCCAAAAAAAAAATTAATAAAATCATAAAAACCAAAAATATTTTGTGTTTCTTGTTTGAGTCTTAAGTCAATTTTTAAGTTTGGTGTCAATTGCATATTCATATTGTTCTTGCGTTTTTTCAAAAAATTCATGTATTCATGGTGTTCTTCATGATCTTCAAGTTGTTCTTGGTAAGTCTTTTTGTTTGATCTTGATGTTTTCTTGTTTTGTATTTTTTGTTGTTTATCATATGCATTTTTCGTTTGTTAGAGTCCAAGCATTAAAGATTTCTAAGTTTGGTGTTTTGCATGTTTTCTTTGCATCAAAAATTTTTCAAAAATATGTTCTTGATGTTCATCATGATCTTCAAGGTGTTCTTGGTGTTCATCTTGACATTCATAGAGTTCTTGCATGCATCATGTGTTTTGATTCATAATTTTTATGTTGTGAGTCATTTTTGTTGTTTTTCTCTCTCATAATTAAAAATTCAAAAAAAAATATCTTTTCCTTTTTTCTCACAAAATTTCGAAAATTTGAGTTGACTTAGTCAAAAATTTTTAAAATTAGTTGTTTCTTGTAAGTCAAGTCAAATTTTCAAATTTTAAAAATCTTATCTTTTCAAAACTTTTTCAAAAATCAAATCTTTTTCATTTTTTATTAATTTTCAAAATTTATTTTTTTAAATTAATTTTCAAAAATCTTTTTTTTAATTTTATTTCAAAATTTTTGAAAATTTACTAACAATTAATGTGATTGATTCAAAAATTTGAAGTTTGTTACTTTCTTGTTAAGAAAGGTTCAATCTTTGAATTCTAGAATCATATCTTTTAGTTTCTTGTTAGTCAAGTAATTAATTTTAATTTTAAAAATTAAATCTTTTTCAACCATATCTTTTTAATCATATCTTTTATATCATATCTTTTTCAAAATTTTATCTTTTTCAAAAATTTTATCTCAAAATATCTTATCTAACTTCTTATCTTCTTATATTTTCAAATTTGATTTTAATATCCTTGTCAACTAACTAATTAACTTTTTGTTTGTTTCTTATCTTTTTCAAAACCACCTAACTACTTTTCCCTCTCTAATTTTTGAAAATATCTCATCCCTTTTTCAAAATTCTTTTTAAAATTAACTAATTGGTTTGAATTTTAATTTTAATTCTATTTCACCTTTAATTTTTGAAAATCATTAACTGCTTTTCAAAATTAATTTTCGAATTCTCTCTCTCTCATCTTCTTCTATTTATTTATTTATTTACTACCACCTCTCTTTACTTCTCTTCATCTCAAATCACTACCTCTATCATTACCTTTCTGTTTGGATTCTCCTTTCTTTCTTCCCTTCTTCTTCTACTAATAATAAGGAACCTCTTTACTGTGACATAGAGGATCCCTCTTCTTTTTCTGTTCTCTTCTCTTTCATATGAGCAGGAACAAGAAAAAAGGAATTCTTGTTGAAGCTGATCTAGAACCTGAAAGGACTCTGAAGAGGAAACTAAGAGAAGCTAAATTACAACAATCCAGAGACAACCTTGCTGAAATTTTCGAACAAAAAAAGGAGATGGCAGCCGAACCCAACAACAATAATGCAAGAAGGATGCTTCGTGATTATACTACACCTACTTCCAATTTTGATGGAAGAAGCATCTCAATTCCTACCATTGGAGTAAACAATTTTGAGCTAAAACCTCAACTAGTTGCTCTAATGCAACAAAACTGCAAGTTTCATGGACTTCCATCAGAAGATCCCTATCAGTTTTTAACTGAGTTCTTGCAGATCTGTGAGACTGTAAAGACGAATGGAGTAGATCCTAAAGTCTACAGGCTCATGCTTTTCCCTTTTGCTGTAAGAGACAGAGCTAGAACATGGTTGGATTCACAACTTAAGGATAGCCTGGACTCCTGGGATAAGCTGGTCACGGCCTTCTTGGCTAAATTCTTTCCTCTTCAAAAGCTGAGCAAGCTTAGATTGGATGTTCAGACATTCAAACAAAAAGATGGTGAATCTCTCTATGAAGCTTGGGAAAGATACAAGCAGATGACCAAAAGGTGTCCTTCTGACATGCTTTCAGAATGGACCATTCTGGATATATTCTATTATGGTCTATCTGAGTTCTCTAAGATGTCACTGGACCATTCTGCAGGTGGATCCATTCACCTAAAGAAAATGCTTGCAGAAGCTCAAGAACTTATTGACATGGTTGCAAATAACCAGTTCATGTACACTTCTGAGAGGAATTTCGTGAATAATGGGATGCCTCAAAGGAAGGGAGTTCTTGAAATTGATGCTCTGAATGCCATATTGGCTTAGAACAAAATGTTGACTCAGCAAGTCAACATGATTTCTCAAAGTCTGAATGGATGGCAAAATGCATCCAACAGCACTAAAGAGGCATCTTCTGAAGAAGAAGTTTATGATCCTGAAAACCCTGCAATGGCAGAGGTAAATTATATGGGTGAACCTTATAGAAACACCTATAATTCATCATGGAGAAATCATCCAAATTTCTCATGGAAGGATCAACAAAAGCCTCAACAAGGCTTTAATAATGGTGGAAGAAATAGGCTCAGCAATATCAAGCCTTATCCATCATCTTCTCAGCAACAGATAGAGAATTATGAACAGAATACCTCTAACTTAGCAAATTTAGTCTCTGATCTGTCTAAGGCCACTTTAAGTTTTATGAATGAAACAAGGTCCTCCATTAGAAATTTGGAGGCACAAGTAGGCCAGCTGAGTAAGAAAGTCACTGAAACTCCTCCTAGTACTCTCCCAAGCAATATAGAAGAGAATACAAAGAGAGAGTGCAAGGCCATTGATATAGTCAATATGGCCGAATGCAAGGAGGAAGGGGAGGACGTGAATCCCAATGTGGAAGACCTCATGGGACATCTCCCAACCAAGAAGGAGTTTCCTATTGAGGACCCAAAGGAATCTGAGGCTCATATAGAGACTATAGAGATTCCATTAAACCTCCATCTACCATTCATGAGCTCTGAAGACTATTCTTCCTCTGAAGAGGCTGAAGATGAAACTGGAGAGCAAGTTGCTCAATATCTAGGAGCCATTATGAAGCTAAATGCCAAGATATTTGGTAATGAGAGGAAGCATGAACAGCTTCTCTCAATGCCGAGTCAAACAGAGCCCCCACAGTCAAACTCTAAGTTTGGTGTTGGGAGGCCACAACCAAACTCTAAGTTTGGTGTTGAACCCCCACATTCAAACTTTAAGTTTGGTGTTGGAAGGTTGGTGCACGAAATTGTGATCAATACTTTTCAAAACATAAACAATCCCTAGTAATGGCTCCAAAGACTTGGTGCTCAATACCATGGCATAAACACAACTTCGCACAACTAACCAGCAAGTGCACTGGGTCGTCCAAGTAATAAACCTTACGCGAGTAAGGGTCGATCCCACGGAGATTGGTGGTATGAAGCAAGCTATGGTCACCTTGTAAATCTCAGTCAGGCAGACTCAAATGGGTATAGTAGTAAACGAATAAAGCAATAAGATAAAGATAGAGATACTTATGCATATCATTGGTGAGAGCTTCAGATAAGCGTATGAAGATGCCTTCCCTTCCGTCTCTCTGCTTTCTTACTGTCTTCATCCAATCCTTCTTACTCCTTTCCATGGCAAGCTTGTGTAGGGTTTCTGATGAGCGGATAATTTGTATGCTTTTTGGCATTGTTTTTAGTATGTTTTTAGTATCTTTTAGTTAGTTTTTAGTATATTTTTATTAGTTTTTAACTAAAATTCACTTTTCTGGACTTTACTATGAGTTTGTGTGTTTTTCTGTGATTTCAGGTATTTTCTGACTGAAATTGAGGGTCCTGAGCAAAAATCTGATCCAGAGACTGAAAAGGACTGCAGATGCTGTTGGATTCTGACCTCCCTGCACTCGAAGTGGATTTTCTGGAGCTACAGAAGCCCAATTGGCGCGCTCTCAACGGCATTGGAAAGTAGACATCCTGGGCTTTCCAGCAATATATAGTCCATACTTTGTCCAAGATTTGATGGCCCAAACCCGCGTAGCAATCCGGCCTCAGAAATTCCAGCGTTAAACGCCGGAACTGGATTAAAAGTTGGAGTTAAACGCCCAAACTGGCATGAGAACTGGCGTTTAACTCCAGAAAATGTCTCTACACATAAAAGCTTCAATGCTCAGCCCAAGCACACACCAAGTGGGCCCGGAAGTGGATTTTTCTGTCATTTACTCATTTCTGTAAACCTTAGGATACTAGTTTACTACTTATAGGACCTTTTGACATTGTAATCAAACCTTATGACCTCATAACATTTTGTACACGTTTCTTCCACAGTATGAGCCTCTAAACCCCATGGTTGGGGGTGAGGAGCTCTGCTGTGTCTTGATGGATTAATGCAATTACTACTGTTTCTTACTCAATCATGCTTGCTTCCGTTCTAAGATAACACTTGTTCTTAATCCGGATGAATGTGATGATCCGTGACAATCATCATCATTCTCAACTATGAACATATGCCTGACAACCACCTCTGTTCTATCTTAGATTGAGTAGTTATCTCTTGGGTTCTTTAATCGGAATCTTCGTGGTATAGGCAGGACCTGATGGCAGCATTCAAGAGAATCCGGAAGGTCTAAACCTTGTCTGTGGTATTCTGAGTAGGATTCAATGATTGAATGACTGTGATGTGCTTCAAACCTGTAACCTACTGGGCGTTAGTGACAGACGCAAAAGAGTGATTCTATTCCGGTAGGGAGGGAACCAAACCGGTGATTGGCGGCACTGTGACAGAGTGCTTTGCATTAGCTTTCACTGCGCGGATGGGAGGTAGCTGCTGACAACAGTGAGACCCTACACGAGCTTGCCATGGAAGGAGACATGCGTGTTTGATGAAGAAGACAGTAGGAAAGCAGAGATTCAGAAGATGGAGCATCTCCAAACCTCAACCCATTCTCCATTACTGCAGTACAAGTAACCATTACATGTTCTTTTGCTTTTTACAATCAATCCTGATAATTTCTGATATCCTGACTAAGATTTACAAAATAACCATAGCTTGCTTCAAGCCGACAATCTCCGTGGGATCGACCCTTGCTCACGCAAGGTATTACTTGGACGACCCAGTGCACTTGCTGGTTAGTTGTGCGGGATTGCAAAAGTGTTATTGCAATTTCGTGCACCAAGTTTTTGGCGCCGTTGCCGGGGATTGTTCGAGTTTGGACAACTGACGGTTTATTTTGTTGCTTAGATTAGGACTGTTTTCTTTTTGTTGGTTTAGAGTATTTTAGTTGAGTCTAGTTCATATTTTAAGTTTGGTGTCCATTGCATGCTTTTGTTTTTCTTCTTTTAATTTTCGAATTTTTTTTCTTGTTCTTAGTTCCTTTTTGATTCATAAAAGTTCTAAGTTTGGTGTCCTCTTTGTGTTTTTCCTTTAAAATTTTCGAAAAAATTAGTGTTTGATTTTCTAAAATTTTAAGTTTGGTGTCTTTTGTGTTTTTCTCTTTCCTCTTTTTAAGAATCAAATCTTTTTCATAAAAAAATTTTTCAATCATATCTTCTTAATTGCTGTTTTCAAAATCTTTTTCTTTACTAATTGATTCAGTTCCCAATTTGCTTTGATCTTATTTTATTCTTAATTTTCGAATTTTATTTTATTTTCCTTTGTATTATTTTATTTTATTTTAATTTTTCGGTTATTTCTAAAAAAAAATTAATAAAAAAATAAACAAAATTCATCTCTTTGCAATTACTCTCATTTCCCTTTTGTCTATTATGGACTTAAGTGGAATTAATCAGTCCAGAAGGACTCTGGGGTCTTATGGTAACCCCATTACAGCTGCATATGGGAGTAGCATCTGTATACCTCCCATCAAAGCAAGCAGCTTTGAGCTAAACCCTCAACTCATTATCATAGTGCAGCAAAATTGCCAGTATTCCGGTCTTCCAGAGGAAGAACCTACTGAGTTTCTGGCACAGTTCTTACAAATTGCTGACACAATACATGATAAAGAGATAGATCAGGATGTCTACAGACTGTTACTGTTTCCATTTGCTGTAAAAGATCAAGCAAAAAGGTGGTTAAATAACCAACCTACAGCAAGCATAAAGACATGGAAACAGTTATCAGAAAAATTCCTGAATCATTTTTACCCTCCAAAAAGGATGACACAGCTAAGGCTGGACATCCAAGGCTTTAAACAAGAGGATAATGAATCCCTTTATGATGCCTGGAGAGGTATAGAGGTATGCTAAGAAAATGTCCCTCTGAAATGTTTTCAGAGTGGGTACAGTTAGACATTTTCTACTATGGGCTTACAGAAAAAGCTCAGATGTCTTTAGACCACTCAGCTGGTGGATCTATACACATGAGGAAGACAATTGAAGAAGCTCAAGAGCTTATAGACACTGTTGCTAGAAACCAATACTTATATTCTAGCAATGAGTTCGTTCCAAAGGAGGAGGTCATGGCACTAGTCACTGACCCTAATCCTCAAGAACAGATGAATGAGCTTAATCAACAATTGCTCCTGATGACAGAATAGTTAGCAGAATTTAAAGAAATGCTCCATGATACTAAGGTTGCTAACAAGAGCATAGAACTGCAGTTGAAACAAACAAAACAGCAAATATCTAAACAAATAACAGAAGAATGTCAAGCAGTTCAACTTAGGAGTGGGAAAACACTGAATGCCACTGCTCAAAAGAGCAAGAAATCAATTAAGGAACAGTTGACAAAGGATGACCAAGCTACTGTTCAAAATCCCTCTGAGGACAGTAAGAGCCCAGAGAGGAAGATTATTGGCGTTCAAACGCCAGAAAGGGGAGGAAAGTTGGCGTTAAACGCCCATTCCTTGCCCAATACTGGCGTTCAAACGCCAGAACAGGGAGGAAAGCTGGCGTTAAACGCCCATTCCCTGCCCAGTTCTGGCGTTCAAACGCCAGAAAAGGGGGAGAAGTTGGCGTTTAAACGCCCAAACTTTATCCACTCCTGGCGTTCAAACACCCAAGGAGAATCAGGCACCTGAGGTTCTGGTAATTATCCCCCTAACAAGGCTTCTTCAACCACTTCTGTAAGGAATAAACCTGCAGCATCTAAGGTTGAAGAATATCAAGCCAAGATGCCTTATCCTCAGAAACTCCGCAAAGCGAACAGGGTAAGCAATTTGCCCGCTTTGCAGACTATTTAAGGACTCTTGAAATAAAGATTCCTTTTGCAGAGGCACTTGAGCAAATACCCTCTTATGCTAAGTTCATGAAAGAGATCTTAAGTCATAAGAAGGATTGGAGAGAACTGAAAAAGTATTTCTCACTGAAGAATGCAGTGCAGTCATTCTAAAAAGCTTACCAGAAAAGCTTCAAGATCCTGGAAGCTTTCTGATACCATGCACATTGGAAGGCACTTACACCAAGGTAGCCTTATGTGACCTTGGAGCAAGTATTAACTTAATACCTGCATCCACTATCAGAAAGCTTGGGTTGATTGGAGAAGTCAAACCAACCAGGATATGCCTCCAACTTGCTGATGGCTCCATTAAACACCCATCAGCATAATAGAGGACATGATTGTCAAAGTTGGGCCATTTGCCTTCCCAACTGACTTTGTGGTGCTGGAAATGGAGGAGCATAAAAATGCAACTCTCATTCTAGGAAGACCTTTCCTAGCAACTGGACGAACTCTCATTGATGTACAAAAGGGGGAAGTAACCTTGAGAGTCAATGAGGATGAGTTCAAGTTGAATGCTGTAAAAGCTATGCAGCATCCAGACACACCAGAGGACTGCATGGACGCTGACATTATTGACTCTCTGGTAGAAGAGATCAATAAGGCTGAAAGCCTAGAATCAGAGCTTGAGAACATCTTCAAAGATGCTCAAACTGATCAGGAAGAGCCAGAGGAGGCAAAGGAATTTTCGAAAATTCCTCAGGAGGAGAATAAGCCTCCTAAGCCTGAACTCAAACCACTACCATCATCCCTGAAATATGCATTTCTGGGAGAGAGTGACACTTTTCCAGTGATTATAAGCTCTGCCTTAAATTCACAGGAAGAGGAAGCACTAATTAAAGTGCTAAGGACACACAAGACAGCTCTTGGGTGGTCCATAAGTGATCTTAAGGGCATTAGCCCAGCTAGATGCATGCACAAGATCCTGTTGGAGGATAATGCCAAACCAGTGGTCCAACCACAGAGGAGGCTAAATCCTGCCATGAAGGAGGTGTGCAGAAAGAGGTCACTAAATTACTAGAGGCTGGGATTATTTATCCTATTTCTGATAGCCCCTGGGTGAGCCCTGTCCAAGTTGTTCCCAAAAAGGGAGGAATGACAGTGGTTCATAATGAAAAAAATGAACTGGTCCCTACAAGGACAGTCACAGGGTGGCGTATGTGTATTGACTACAGAAGGCTCAATACAGCCACCAGAAAGGATCATTTTCCTTTACCATTCATAGACCAAATGCTAGAAAGACTAGCTGGTCATGACTATTACTGCTTTTTGGATGGCTATTCAGGCTATAACCAAATTGCAGTGGACCCCCAGGACCAAGAGAAAACAGCATTCACCTGCCCTTCAGGCGTGTTTGCCTACAGGAGGATGCCTTTTGGTCTGTGCAATGCACCTGCAACCTTTCAGAGGTGCATGCTCTCTATCTTCTCAGATATGGTAGAGAAATTTCTGGAAGTCTTCATGGATGACTTTTCAGTATATGGAGACTCATTTAGCTCCTGTCTTAACCACCTATCACTTGTCTTGAAAAGATGCCAAGAGACTAACCTGGTTTTAAACTGGGAGAAATGTCACTTTATGGTGACTGAAGGAATTGTCCTTGGGCACAAAATTTCAAGCAGGGGAATAGAGGTGGATAAGGCAAAGGTAGAGGTAATTGAAAAATTACCACCACCTGCCAATGTTAAGGCAATCAGAAGCTTTCTGGGGCATGCAGGATTCTACAGAAGGTTTATCAAGGATTTTTCGAAAATTGCTAAACCTCTGAGTAACCTGTTAGCTGCTGACACACCATTGTGTTTGACACACAGTGTCTGCAGGCATTTGAGACCCTGAAAGCTAAGCTGGTCACAGCACCAGTCATCTCTGCACCAGATTGGGCATTACCATTTGAATTAATGTGTGATGCCAGTGATCATGCCATTGGTGCAGTGTTGGACAGAGGCATAACAAACTTCTGCATGTCATTTATTATGCGAGCCGTGTTCTAAATGATGCACAGAAGAATTACACAACCACAGAAAAAGAATTACTTGCAGTGGTTTATGCCATTGACAAGTTTAGATCCTACCTAGTGGGATCCAAAGTGATTGTGTACACTGACCATGCTGCTCTTAAATACTTACTCACAAAGCAGGATTCAAAACCAGGCTTATCAGATGGGTGTTGCTTCTGCAAGAGTTTGATATAGAAATAAGAGACAGAAAAGGGACAGAGAACCAAGTGGCAGATCATCTGTCCAGAATAGAGCCAGTAGCTGGGGCGTCCCTCCCTTCTACTGAGATCTCTGAGACCTTCCCAGATGAGCAACTCTTTGCCATTCAGGAAGCTCCATGGTTTGCAGACATTGCAAATTATAAAGCTGTGAGGTTCATACCCAAGGAGTACAGTTATGTGCAAAGAAAGAAACTAATTTCAGATGCCAAGTACTACCTTTGGGATGAACCATATCTCTTTAAGAGATGTGCTGACGGAGTGATCCGCAGGTGTATACCCAGAGAGGAAGCACGAAGGATCCTATGGCACTGCCATGGATCACAGTATGGAGGACACTTTGGAAGTGAGCGAACAGCCACTAAAGTTCTCCAGTGCGGCTTCTACTGGCCTACTCTCTATAAAGATTCCCGAGAGTTTGTGCGTAACTGTGACAGTTGCCAAAGAGCTGGTAACCTGCCTCATGGATATGCCATGCCTCAACAAGGGATATTAGAGATAGAGCTGTTTGATGTATGGGGAATTGACTTCATGGGGCCATTCCCACCATCATACTCAAACACTTACATTCTGGTGGCAGTGGACTATGTATCTAAGTGGGTAGAAGCAATTGCTACACCCACTAATGATACCAAAACCGTGCTGAAATTCCTCCAGAAAAACATTTTCAGCAGGTTTGGCGTCCCTAGAGTACTAATCAGTGATGGGGGTACTCATTTCTGTAATAAACAGCTATACTCTGCTATGGTTAGATATGGAATCAGCCATAAAGTGGCAACTCCGTATCATCCACAGACAAAATGGGCAAGCTGAAGTCTCTAACAGAGAGCTAAAAAGAATCCTGGAACGGACTGTGATGTCCCGAAGAAAGGATTGGGCAAAGAGCTTGGATGATGCTCTGTGGGCATACAGAACAGCATTCAAGACTCCTATAGGGACCTCCCCATACCAATTGGTGTATGGAAAGGCCTGTCATTTGCCTGTGGAACTGGAACATAAAGCCTACTGGGCAACCAGATTCCTAAACATGGATGCACAGTTAGCTGGTGAAAAAAGATTGCTCCAGCTAAATGAGCTAGAAGAGTTCAGACTCAATGCCTTTGAAAATGCTAAGATCTATAAGGAAAAGGCAAAGAAGTGGCATGACAAGAGATTGTCAACCAGAGTCTTTGAGCCAGGACAAAAAGTTCTCCTCTTCAACTCTAGGCTCAGACTGTTTCCAGGAAAACTCAAATCCCGTTGGAGGGGTCCATATGTGATTACAAAGTGTCACCATATGGGTATGTTGAGCTTCAGGATATTGATTCTGACAGTAAGTTCATTGTTAATGGACAGAGGATCAAACACTATCTTGAAGGAAATTTTGAGCAGGAATGCTCAGAACTGAGACTTGAGTGATTCTCAGTGAAAGTCCAGCTAAAGACAGTAAAGAAGCGCTTGCTGGGAGGCAACCCAGTCATTAGGAAGTTGTATGATTAGTTCTTACAGAGGCAAGTATCAAAAATGAAGGAATTCACAGAGTTACAGAAGGATTCAGCTCAAAAAGCAGAGAAAATGAGCTTACTGGCGAAAAAACGCCAGTAAGGGGCATTTTGGGCGTCAAACGCCAGAATGGGCACCATTCTGGGCGTTTAACGCCAGTAATGGTACCATTCTGGGCGTTAACGCCAGAATGGGCACCATTCTGGGCGTTTAACGCCAGGTGTGCAGCATCACTGGGCGTTCAGAAAAACGCCCAGTGAGGAAGGTTTTCTGGCGTTTAACGCCAGCCAGGGTACCTGGCTGGGCGTTAAACGCCCAAAAGGGGCAACAAATGGGCGTTAACGCCAGAATGGGTGCCATTCTGGGCGTTTAACGCCAGCTTGGTGGGGGGACCACATTTTTGTTTTCAACTCAGATTTTTTCAAACTTTCCTTTTCTCACCCATACTTTTCTACAAAATCACACTTCAATCATTCATTATTCACTTTCAAATCTTCAAAAATCAAAACAATTTTTCAAATCTATTTCAAAATAATCCAAATCTTCTTCAAAAACTCACCCTTTTCTCAAAAATCTTTCATATCTTTCAAATTTCCTTTCAAATCTCTCTTTTGTTTTCGAAATTCTCCTCCCCCACTCTATAAATGAACGTTCCTCACCCCTCCTTCCTCACACCATTCGAATTTCTCTCCCTCTCTCTCTCTCTCTCTTATTTCTTTTCTTTTTGCTTGAGGACAAGCAAAACCTCTAAGTTTGGTGTGCTTTTCCGTGATCACTAAGCCAAGATTCATCAATATCATGGCTCCCAAGGGAAAACAAACCAACTCAAGAGGAAGGAAAGAGACCAATCCAAAGAATCTTTGGAATGAAGAGAAGTTCTTAACCAAAGAACATGAGGACCATTATCACAAAATAATGGGACTGAGGTCAGTGATCCCGGAAGTTAAATTTGATCTGAAAGAAGATGAATATCCGGAGATCCAAGAGCAAATTCGAAACAGAGGTTGGGAAGTTCTGACCAATCCTGAGACAAAGGTTGGAAGGAACATGGTTCAGGAATTCTACTCAAATCTGTGGCTCACAGATAAGCAAAGAATGACTGGAACCGCTTTTCCTACCCACAGAACCATGGTCAGAGGGAAAGTTATGTACTTCCATCTGGACAAAATAAGAGAAATCTTCAAGTTACCTCAACTACAAGATGATCCTGATTCCTTCAATAGGAGGATGGTGAGAGTAGATAAGGGGTTGGATCAAGTTCTAGAGGACATATGCCTCCCTGGAACTAAGTGGATAACCAATTCTAAGGGTGTCCCAAACCAACTCAAGAGGGAGACCTCAAGCCAATTGCAAGAGGTTGGCTAGACTTTATTGGGCGTTCCATATTGCCCACTAGCAACCGTTCTGAGGTCACCATCAAGAGAGCAGTGATGATTCACTGTATTATGCTTGGAAAAGCAGTGGAGGTGCATCATGTGATTGCTTGTGAGATCTACACAATTGCAAATAAGAATTCCACTGAAGCCAAATTGGCTACCCAAGCTTAATCTCCTTGCTCTGCAAAGAGGCTGGGGTAAAAATGGGAGTAGATGAGTTCATACCCATTGAACATCCAATCACCAAGAAGTCAATGGAAGGACAAGTGCAAGACAACTCTATCAAGAGGAGGACGCGTGAGTTCCTCCCTGAATTCCCTGAAATTGGCTACTGGGCCAGCCTAGAAGCATCCATCAACAAGCTGCAAGAGACTATGGAGCAACTGAAGGAAGAACAGCAGAATCAGAACTGCATGATCTGCAAATTGCTGAAGGAACAAGAGAAGCAGGGGCGTGATATCAAGGAACTGAAGCGCCAAAAGCTCTCCTCTCAAGCTGGGGGAGCATCCACTTCTCAAAATCAAGGTTGTTGAGTCCTAACTCTGTGAAAACCTCTATCATTAGGAGCCTCTGTTTTTTTTTCGTTTTTATTATTATCCTTTTTCCTTTATTTTTAGTCTCATCTTACATCTATATTTGAGTCTTGTTCTTAATTAATAAAATTAATAAAGTTTATGCCTTAAAGCTATGATGTCCTATGAATCCATCACCTCTCTTAAAAGAAAAATGCTTTAATCACAAAAGAACAAGAGGTACAGGATTCCGAAATTTATCTCTGAAACTAGTTGAATTAGTTGATGTGGTGGCAATACTTTTGTTTTCTGAATGAATGCTTGAACAGTGCATATGTCTTTTGAATTTGTTTTTAAGAATGTTAAATTGTTGGCTCTTAAAAGAATGAGGAGAAAGAGAACTGTTATTGAGGATCTGAAAAATCATCAAATTGATTCTTGAAGCAAGAAAAGCAGTGAAAAAAAAAAAATATATTTCGAAAAAAAAAGAGAAAGAAGAAAAAAAAGAAAAAGAAAAGAAAAAAAAAAGAAGGAAATAAAGTTGATCCAAGGCAACAAGAGTGTGCTTAAGAACCCTGGACACCTCTAATTGGGGACTTTAGCAAAGCTGAGTCACAATCTAAGAAGGTTCACCCAATTATGTGTCTGTGGCATGTATGTATCCGGTGGTAATACTGGAAGACAGAGTGCTTTGGGCCACAGCCAAGACTCATACATTAGCTATGTTCAAGAATCAATATACTTAACTAGGAGAATCAATAACACTATCTGAGTTCTGAGTTCTTATAGATGCCAATCATTCTGAACTTCAAAGGATAGAGTGAGATGCCAAAACTGTTCGGAGGCAAAAAGCAACTAGTTCGCTCATCTAATTGGAGCTAAGTTTCTTTGATATTTTGGAGTCTATAGTATATTCTCTTCTTTTTATCCTATTTTGATTCTCAGTTGCTTGGGGACAAGCAACAATTTAAGTTTGGTGTTGTGATGAGCGGATAATTTGTATGCTTTTTGGCATTGTTTTTAGTATGTTTTTAGTATCTTTTAGTTAGTTTTTAGTATATTTTTATTAGTTTTAACTAAAATTCACTTTTCTGGACTTTACTATGAGTTTTGTGTGTTTTTCTGTGATTTCAGGTATTTTCTGACTGAAATTGAGGGTCCTGAGCAAAAATCTGATCCAGAGACTGAAAAGGACTGCAGATGCTGTTGGATTCTGACCTCCCTGCACTCGAAGTGGATTTTCTGGAGCTACAGAAGCCCAATTGGCGCGCTCTCAATGGCATTGGAAGTAGACATCCTGGGCTTTCCAGCAATATATAATAGTCCATACTTTGTCCAAGATTTGATGGCCCAAACCCGCGTAGCAATCCGGCCTCAGAAATTCCAGCGTTAAACGCCGGAACTGGATTAAAAGTTGGAGTTAAACGCCCAAACTGGCATGAGAACTGGCGTTTAACTCCAGAAAATGTCTCTACACATAAAGCTTCAATGCTCAGCCCAAGCACACACCAAGTGGGCCCGGAAGTGGATTTTTCTGTCATTTACTCATTTCTGTAAACCTTAGGATACTAGTTTACTACTTATAGGACCTTTTGACATTGTAATCAAACCTTATGACCTCATAACATTTTGTACACGTTTCTTCCACAGTATGAGCCTCTAAACCCCATGGTTGGGGGTGAGGAGCTCTGCTGTGTCTTGATGGATTATGCAATTACTACTGTTTCTTACTCAATCATGCTTGCTTCCGTTCTAAGATAACACTTGTTCTTAATCCGGATGAATGTGATGATCCGTGACAATCATCATCATTCTCAACTATGAACTATGCCTGACAACCACCTCTGTT